>NC_056727.1:1070829324-1071082595 GCF_019279795.1 Protopterus annectens
GATCCAGGGTGAACCTGGTACTCAGTTTAAGTCAGATTTGGAGTCTGCTACTTTCACAGTGCAGGTTCTGTCAGTGAGCCAGTTGGCAACCAATCTTGTAACATAGGGATTTATACCTAGTTTAGTGAGTTTATCTATAATTCCAGAGTGGGGATGGTATCAAAAGCCTTATCGAGATCTATATAGGCTGTGTGAGCCACCTTACCCTCGTTTACGGCTTTGGTGAGTGCTTCAAAGAAGTCTATCAGGTTTAGGAGATATGATCTGCCTTTTAGAAACCCGAACTGGGTGAGGTCCAGAGTTTGGAGATTACTATTTATTGTCTTTGTTTATAAGTTCCATGATGATACATTCCATGGCCTTGCAGACCAGGCTCATTAGGCTAATGGGGCGGAAGTTCCCGGGGTCTGTGGTGGATCCACCTTTGTGGAATGAGATAACCATTGCTGTGCGCCATTCAGTGGGCACAAAGCCTGAGGTGAGGCTATGATTGAACATGGTGCTTAGGTGGTGCGCCAGTTCATTTTGTAGTTCATGTAAAACGCAGCCTGGGATGTTGTCAGGTCCCATGGCTGCTGTGTTCTTGGCTTTGGAGAGTGTGTTTTTTACCTGTGCAGTCGTGATTACAGGAACTTTGCATTCTTCCAGTACAGAGATGGACTCTTTAGGGGGTGAGGGGGGTAAAGTTAGCACTGAACCTATCTGCTAGGATGTTGGCAATATCAGTTGGTTCTGTATATTTAGTGCCATTGTGCTGTAACTCAGAGTAGATCTGAGTGTTGCCATTGAGATTCTTGACATATCCCTGTGCTGGGGTTTGTTAGAAGAAAAATCTTTTGGTGGAGACAACAGCTATCCTTAAATCCAAGGTTTCTCCTTTTCCTTCCCTGCTCCAAAGCATTCCTGACCACAGATGCTTCTGACTTTTCTTGGGGAGCATTTTCAGAAGGGATAAAGGTGTAGGGGGTGTGGGACACCAAGGAAAGATGTAAGCACATACATATGAAGGAGATGCTTGCTCTGATCAAGGCATTCAATTATCTGGTACATCAACAAGCAAGGAGGAACCAGGTCATACCCCCTTTGTAGACTGGCCCTGTTAGCTTGGGATATAGTTTTACAGCACAATGTCACTTTACAGGCATTATACATTCCATCAGAGCAAAGTTAAGTGGCAGACAAGCTCAGCAGGACCAAGGCAAGCACTCATAAATGGAAACTACACCAGGGGTCTTCCAGGATTTGATCCATCTGTGGGGAATTTGTCAAGTAGACCTGTTTGCCTCCTCTCTCAACAATCAACTAGCAATATTCTGTTCGAGCAATCCATGCATGAAGGCATAGAAACCTAATGCTTTTCTTTTCTTTGGGCAGGAATGCTACTGTATGCTTTTCCACCCTTTCCACTAATATCCAGGATACTTCTGAAGATTCAGAAGGAATCCTCTTACATGATTGTGGTGACTCTCTGTTGACCAAGGCAACTGTGGTTCTCTCTTTATTTGAAAATGGCCAGGGGAAATTACCACAAGCTTCCTCACAGACTGGATCTATTCACACAAGAACAGGGGTGTTGGATACACCCCAACATCAGTCAACTTCAATTGACTGCCTGGATGACAGGGTCTTAATTGCTTTTAGTTACCTGTTTACTGAGGACATACAGCAGGTACTAATGGAGGAGGAAACCCTGCTACTACAAGATTACATATTAGCAAATGGAAAAGGTTTTTAGTTGGTGCCAACAACATAACCAGCACCTATTCAGCGCTAATTGTTTTCTGGTTTTACAATATTCGTGTGAGTTACTATCCTATAGCCTTTCTTATTTCTCTATCAAGGTTCATTATCAGCCATTTCAGCATGTTTGCTCATGGATCATTCTCTTTCAATGCAGTCTTATGTCAAAATGTTCTTGAAAGTGGTTTTGCATAAGAGACCTCCAAGAAAACTGGTGGTCCTTCCTTGGGATCTTAATTTTGTGTTAGAGAAACTCAATTTGATTCAGCTAATCTGGCTGACTTGAGGTTCTTAACATGGAAAACAGTTTACTGATTGCTCTGAACTCTGCAAGAAGGGTATCTGAATTGCAAACTCTTATGGTGTCAACCCTATCTCATTTTCCATTAGGACAGGGTTTATTTGAGAATGAATCCTTCTTGCATGCCTAAAGTGATATCTAAGATTGCATTAAGCCAAACTATCCATCTCCTTGTTTTCTTTTCCAAACCTAAAAATAAGGGAAAGGGACACTCCTTACCTTGAATGCCCACAGACAACGCAGGTACTATCTTGACAGAACTAAATCTTTCAGACCTTTAAATCAATTGTTCATTTCATGTAAGGAGAAGAGACAACCTGTGTCAAAACAGACTATTTCCAAATGGCTGTCTAAGGCTATTACCTTTTGTTATACTCACCATAACAAAACTATTCCGGGCAGGGTCAAGGCCCACTCTACCAGGGCTATGGCTTCATCTATGGCTTTTTGGACAAGGTTGAATTCTAGAAGTATTCCAGAAGCTGCTACCTGGTCATATGTACATACTTTTACAAAGCACTATAAGCTTGATTCTTTCTCTAGGTCTAAATCAAGCTTTGCTAGGACCATTCTCCAGGGACTCTAGGTCTCTTCTCCTTCCACCTCCCTAATGTAGTTAATTAAGGTAATCTACCCATAAACTTAAGGCTACTGCAGCAGTGATCCACATGATGAACATAGTACAGTTGTATAAGTAAAACTTATGACAGTAGATATTTGAATGATCACTGCTGCAGTAGCCGCTTCCTCCCTCCATCCACCCTGTTTTTTGGTGTATTTTTTATGCTAGAGTGTGGACATTTATTTTTTGTCATTCCTAGCATTGTTCTTTCAGGGCTCAGCCTCCCTATCTCTGCTGGCAGGAAAGCTCTGAAGGATTTTGTGCCAATACTCATCTTTTAGTCAGCTCAGCTCAAGCTGCTTGACAGTTTGGCCACATGGAAGGTGCCCAGAAGGTCTGGAAGCTGCTGACTGTTAAATCCCTTGGCAGGATATAACCCAAATAGCTAAGGCTACTACAGCAGAGATCATTTGAACATTTACTGTTACGATAAATTTTAATTAAACAGCTGTACTTTCTCACAGATTTACTAGATCAAATTTATGTTAGTCTGGAACATGTGTTAATGACTTCAAGCTAGGTTGTGTTGTACAGTCATGGAGGACTGTAAAAAACAGAGCCTGTTTTGTGTGCTATTTCAAACAGAGCAATAAGAACGTGATTACATTTCACTGTGAACAAGTGAAAGTGAGGCCATCAGTACAAATCGCAAATAAAGAATTAATGGTTTAATTTTATAAGGACTTGCAAGTGCATAGTTGTAACAACATAAATTCAACAGCCATGCAATATAAGTTAAAATTAAAGCCAAGAGACAGCTTAGAGTATTATTGAAATCAGATGAATAACAGATGAAGAAATATTTGTTGACCTATACATAATGTACATTAAAACAATTCTTGAATATAATATCATGTTTTGTATTTATGCAGCCAGTTACAGATGCTAGAATCAGTACAAAGAAAATTCACAAGACACATGCCATCAATGAAGAACATTGAATTGGGGTGTAGCCAGAACTTTTTATTTTGTACTTAAACGTCATGTTTTTACTGCCACCACCCACTTACCATTTAAAAAAATGTACTTACCCTATAAAATATTGCCCCTATGCACATTGGAAAGGGACTTGTTATGTTTTTACTGTTAACCTTAAATGGCTATTTTAGATGCGTACTCATCACATAGGCATGTTTTGTGTAGCTCTGTACTGTAAGCATTACTTTAGGCAGTTCTAAACATTTTGTGCTATTTGGGTAATAAATTTTCAAAGAGAAACTCAGAAATAAATGCACTAATTTGAGTAGATTGTGTATGTATACCTACACTCTTGCATCGAGTACCAAAGTAGATGTATGAAACTAAACCTGTTTTCTATCCATTACCACTATTATAGAAGTAAATACATTTTTGCTTTTGTGATATTTCATGATGACTTCTTGCATTTTCTCAAACAGTGAAGAATATATGCTACATAAATCGGACATCAGGCACCACATGAGTATAGATCACAGTTTGGACAGCTGTACAGGATCGTAAAAACCCTATTTGGCATGCACACCAGCTTACTAGTAGACATTAAGATAGGACATACTTGTCACTGCTATATCTATGGACTTGAGTGTGAAGGCCTAGCATATGATGTTGCATTAGCAGCATCAGAATCATAGAGAACTCATGCAACAAAAGCTGCTCAGGTATTGGCAGAGAGGAGCTTAACTCTCAGCTGTCCCTGATTTTGTCCCTCTCAATCCCTCCTAAAACTAGTGACTGTCAAAGAAAAGGTGGTGAATTGCACTTAATAAATATTGACAATAATTAAGAGTTATTTACTTAGTTTACTTCAGAAAGTAAAAAACTGCAGATGCCCATCCACTTACACAACATTAAATTTATTGTATAAGAGCTTTGGTCCTTAAAATTATACTGGACTTCCTCAGATTCATATGGTCTCCAGTTAAAAATGTTTATATACGAAAAACAATGTTGCCATCTAGTCGATAAAAGTGGGAATTACACTTTACAATAAAAAAACAGCAACACATAAATATCTAACATAGGTATTTATTATGTGTACACTTCAGAAAACCACTGTAAGTTAATTAATCTGTAAAAGTGTGTAACAAGGAAAATTCAAATAGTACAGCAAAATTACCAAAGAAAGTAGAGACAAAGAAAAATATGTCAGGGAATAGAATGACCCATTACATTACATACATTTTTTGCCATCCATTTGCTGTGGTTGTTTAGGCTTTAGTGCTTTAATCTAAAGCAGTTGACTAACACACAGGTGATTTGGTACAGTGTGCAAAAACCTTAGGCCAATATTCATAGTTGTTTGCACAAATGAAGTTTGAGGTATCCATGAAGTTTGCAAATGAGAGTAGCTAAGGCACGATTCATAAAGGCCATTTACATTAATGCATAATGCCTTAAGTATGATAGGATGTAAATGAGAAATTGTGTAAAGCGGTGTATGATAATGAAGTGCTCTTGTAATTCATAGTCCAATATCCATACCATATGCACATCTGATATTAAAAGCCTTGCTGTGCCCCTGATATCTGCTTTGCAATCCATGAACTTGCCACCAACTATATGAGTTATTTTGAGAGTCATCATATTTCTGTAGTATGTATTGACGGGAACACGGATTTCCTATTTGCAGTTATGTTCTCAAAGTTGTCTTTTGTTTGCATGAAAACCTGGGAAGTGTGAAATACTATTAACAGTCAATTAGATTAAGCAAAAGAATTATTTTACTGTTTAACATCCATATTAGTATACAAAGTGTATTAAGTACGTACCTTTTTATGCAGAAGTAAAATAATGGAGCAGTCCCACACTT
Organism: Protopterus annectens; assembly: GCF_019279795.1. Lineage (NCBI taxonomy): Eukaryota > Metazoa > Chordata > Ceratodontiformes > Protopteridae > Protopterus > Protopterus annectens. Next base: position 1,070,834,776 of record NC_056727.1, read on the forward strand.
GCATTTATTGTTCTCTGTTGTAAAAATAAGGAGAATGCGCCATCACAGTTGTGGACACAACGGTAAGTCTAAAGTAGTGAATCAGAGACAGAATGATAAAATACGTTCAGAGAGGTATCTGGTGTGGTAGAAGGGATGATGGATGCTCAGTTGGAGAGTATTATCTGATGTTTTGTAAAGAAATTCTGTATGAAGATTTGATAAAACTGAAAAAGCTATCATGCAACCATTACGAAGCATCTGACACAGAGGACTAAGTCCCTGAAGTGTTAATGATCTGCTTCCAGTAGTTCAAGGTGCTGCATTTGACTTCTTCCACCTCCATTTGCCTAGTGAGTGACTTTGAGCAAGGTACTGAATTAGACAGTGGTCTTACATTACCCATGAAAATGGGCAAATGTCTAGAGGGTTCAGTTAACAAATGAATAAAAAAGCAGAATTTCATGATTTTATTGTTGCCATTATATTAGTTTTAAATCTCCTTTATTAGAGAAAAAATAATAATTGTATCTTCATTTTTTTCTTATGTGTTCACTTTTGATTATGTCTTCCTATGCCTGATTGTAAGAATCTGTGTTTAGCTGAGTTTTCTGAAGACAAATGTGTGTGTGTGTGTGTGTGTGTGTGTGTGTGTGTGTGTGTGTGTGTGTGTGTGTGTGTGTGTGTGTGTGTGTGTGAGATAATTTTGTCTGCTACTGCAGCTGGAGCACATGTTGCTTCTCACATTTCACTAAGCTAGCTAGGTAGGGGACTTATCTATGTAAATATTAAACTGGACTTAAAGTGAGACTGACTTCACCTGTCTACTAAATTAAAGCTAGCTTTCATGTGAGCTGTTAAAGTTTGTTTGAATAAACTTAGAACATGTTGAGAAAACCTGTAATACATATGCCTAGAGAGAAAGTAAAGATACTCACCCAGGGATACAGAAAGAACTCCACCGCTCATGTTAAGAGCTACTGTAAAATGGCCTTTTTTCCACAGTGCAGTATTTTGCGGATCAGAGATACATTAACTGCAATTAGGAAAGCAGTCATTATCAGCTAATTTGAATGTCTCCGAGTCCCTGTTAACTAGTGTGTGTGTGTGTGTGTGTGTGTGTGTGCAGATCAGCACTTCTTGCAGTAGTTAACAGTGGAAGTCATTGTGTTAACACAGGTACCTGCCCATTCACTAACCCACACACACACACACACACACACACACACACACACACACACACACACACACACACACACACACACACACACACACAGCCCCCTCCCCACCTGATCTCAATCACAGACACACTCATCCTCTCACCCATATACATCCCTACCTAACCTACTCACCCCTAGTACCTTTCACGCAGCCACACAATCACACATAAAATCACACATACAATCCCTCACATACACTCATGCCCACTCCCCCTAACACAACATAGCCACTCAACTCCCCAGCACTTACCTCTACATCAATGGATGGACACAGCCAATTACTGTGAGAAGCCAGGATAGACCATGCTAATGCAATTATTCATTCACTCCAGTGTGCAAATGCCTTACATCAGGAAGTTCTGAGGGGAGACCACATAGCTAATTATCATGCACCTCTTGTCTGTACTGCCTCATTAGCATTTAACATGGGCGTGGAGAAAGACGTGTTAAGGCACTAAGATAGGACTGTCTCCGAATCAGAAATGGCTACCTTGCAGTAACCATTTCTGAATCTGGCCCAGTATTCTTTTCATACTCTGCTTCCCTGTGATACAATATGTAGGCATCCCCACCAACTTTTATATCCCTATTAAAAAATTAGGATCTCTGCAGATGGTATTTCTAATCAATAAATATAATGTATACAGATTACTATCATAAGTACAATTCTTCTCCAGTATCCGTGCAACAGCCTACTTTTACTATGATTTTTAGACTATGGCACAGTTATAAAAAAAAATATGTAATTTGAGTGAAGTATTCAAAAACTAGGGGCACGTGTAGGACAAGTATATGCTCATTTTTGCTCCTTGCTGCAAACACTTGGGGATAAAATATGATCAACAGTTGTGATTCCTGATTTTTGGAAATAATGACATTTGAATTCCTTTTAGCTTAAGTTATATATTTTTTTAAGTGATGATCACACAAAAGGGCGAAGAAAATAGACAATTGCTGTAAATGATGCATTTAGAAGGGCTGATATGGTGGCTAAGATTCATAAAAAGTCACGAGTAAGCACAACAAAAATAATCATACATACAGCAATAGGACAGACTGCGCTTCGAAACATCTTTGCTGCTCTATTGTGGTAAACTAGCAGTGTTCCAGCCATGCTATGCAAATAGGCATCACAAATCTTGCATTATGCAGCACTGTGAACTATTTGGAGATATGAGCTGTGTGGAAGTACACCTGCTTTATCAGGCCTTGTGAAATCTGACCATCTACAGCAATGTGAGTCAGCCTGACATGGTAGTTGCACTGTGCAGAATAGAGCATGCTACTACTATAAGGAGTGCTTTTTAGTGTGCTACTCAACAGAGGTAGACCTGTACTTCCGTTGAGACCTGCTCTGCTCAACTGCAAGCTGGCTAGCAATGACTCCCAAAAAAGGTCCAAGAAAGGTCCTTCTCCATACCTGTCAGTAATCATAGCAAACTAAAAAGAGCTATACTCTTTCCTAACAGTATGAACACACACACATACACACACACACACACACACACACACACACACACACACACACACACACACACACACACACACATGAACACAGACACACACACACACATAAAAATACACACACACCCACACACAAAAATGTGCACACACATGTAAACATACACACACATTAACACACCATGCACATGGATGTACATACACAGATACTCACACACACACACACACACACACACACACACACACACACACACACACTTATAGTAAATAAGGGAATTTATTTAAACAGCTACAGTATTAAATGCAGCTTCTTAAATGACTGCTATTCCTGCACTCATACCCAATCGGTAAGTCTTCTATTGAGATGATCACGTCCTCTAACAACTTTGCCTGGAGCAGCTGACCCTTTCTCCCCACCCTAGCTAAATTTTGCTGAACTGAGTGTCTCAGTGAACTGCAGAAAAGTTCACGTAAACTATGATGCTTAATGTTGGAGAGGGAGACATACAGACACCCTTAATGGAAACAAAATTGGGTTGAAAAGGTCATGTATAGGACAGTAGATAAGGGTGATGACAGCATGTAGACGGAAATTAATAAAAAGAGCATAAAAGATAATGCAAGCTGGGGGTGGAAAAGCATGATGCTTTTCTTTTAAGGTGTGGAATACTATCTTTCATGTAAAGAGAAACTGGATTTGGGTACTGAATGTAAGGGGAGGGAAATGGATATGGAGATAGGGTGGGAGTAGGAGACTTGTACAGGACAAGTTGACAAACATGATAGAGTACCAACAAACAGTTGTATATGTGTACATACAAGTTTGGGATGACAAGAGATGGACAGAAACGCATAGAGGGTGGAGAAGTGGTAAGGGAGAGGGCTGAATCATACACAAAGTATGTGACATAACATAGAAAAGAGATAATACCAGGCAGAGAATAGAGTGATGAGCTATTTGCAAGGGGCTAGCAGTCTAGCCCAGAGGTAAAACTACACACTGCCATCACCAGCTGATGGTCTAGTACAGCTGACATCACAAGCCTGGTAATCTCCATTGGCCTAATAGGCAGGGCTTTCTGGGAGAGTGAATCTGCAGTCCACTGTAAGAAGTTACCTGTCTAATCTGATCCACCCTTATAGCACTGACATGATCAGCTTCTCATTCAAACATGTCTCTATTTCCTACATCAGAAAACTATTTGAAACTTAAACCCTGCCCTCCCTCTACTGACAACCTTCCTCCTCAGTTCCTTCAAATAGCTGCTGACTTTATTGCATTTCCTGTCTCTGTTTTAATTAATAGATTATTCAAGAATCCATAGTTCATGACCTCTGGAAATCTTTCTACACTATACTTTTACAGAAGAGTGGTAATTCAACTGAACCTAGCAACTTCAGACCCATTCTTATCCTCTCTCCTCTGTCTAAAATCCAGTAAATAAAAATTCTCTCTTCCTCTCCTTAAGGACTCACTTGCCACAAAAACAATGAAAATCCAAGAAAACAGTTGAGTCCAAACAGGCTGTGCAAACTTTTTTTTTCATAAAAACAGGTAAAATAGTGATAATGCTGTGAGCGCTTTCGGGATAACCCTTCGTCAGACAATGAAACAGCTTTTCTCTCAAAAGCACTCACAGTTTTATCACTATTTTACCCGTTTTTATGGAATAAATGGTTGCACAGCCTGTTTGGACTCGACTGTCTAAAATCCTTGAAAAATGTATCCGCTCTCAAATAATTACACATCGTATCCAAGAAACTCTCCTCACTCCTACCAACACGGGTTTCATCCTAAAACCAGCACCTCACTGCCCTTATTTCCTTCTCTGAAACTGTTGCTATGGCCCGAGACAACAACAAACTTGTACCGTGCCTTTTCCTCGATCTGTCTGAAGCCTTCACCACTGTTTTTCACTCTCCACTCCTCTCCAAACTATTCCATCCCAGCCTCTCTCACACTGCCCTCAACTGGTTCTCCAGCTATCTCTCTAGCAGACAGCAATCAGTTAGATGGCTAACTCTTGCTCCCCCTTTCCTCTCTATCCAAACTGGGGTACCCCAAGGCTTCATCCTTGACCCTCTGCTATTCAACATCTTTACCAATAACCTCCATACTTCTTGCAGTCACTCCTTTCTCGTCCAATATGCTGATGACTCCACATTGATATCTGTCTCTGGAGACTTGTCAGGCCTGTTAACTACTACACAAAACTCCTTTTCTTCTCTAGAAAGATGGCTCAATGACAATCAGCTCATTGTCAATCTCAATAAAACAAAGCTCACCCTTTTTCTGCCTGACTCTCTCTCCCACTGTAAATCTACCTTTTCCATCTCTTCTCTCAACAACACTATTATATAAAAGTTGAAACACAAACTAATCTCCTCAGCACCATTATTGGTGACTAAATAAAATTTGACCTACATGTCCAACAAGGCATCAAAACAAAAAAAACACCAAAAATTAGGCCTACTTTACAGAAATAAAAAATACCTTGGTGCAGAATCCGAACATGCCCTTGCTCAAACTTTCTTACTACCCACCCTATTCTATGCCTCCCTTAGCCTGACTAACCTACAATCTTCCATTATTCACAAACTTGAATCAACATACAATAAAGTTACTAGATTTGCTGTAAATCATCCGTATTCCTCCAACCACTGCTTGGCCCTACAGAAACTTCACTGCCTTGAACTCCCATATCAACTTACTCTCATTCAACTCCAAACTGCTCACTCCCTTCTCAGTAACCCCACTACCTGCCCATCACTTTCCAAACTTCTGTCCTATTACACCCCCAATCATCCTCTTCATAGTTCCAACCAACTCTTACTACTGACCTATAAACCCTGTAAAAAAATGGCCAAAAACCTTTATAAATACTCTGTCTCTCATAGCTGGAACAAACTCTCATTACATACCAGAAGTATAACTCATGCCAACAACTTTAAAAAGACACTAAAATATCACCTGCTTAACTCCAAGATCTGTCACTGCAATCACCCCACATAACCTCCAGCATACCTCTGTCTATTCACATTATACAACCTCTACTTAGGAAGTATCCTGGCATTACTTCTAATTCTTGTAAATATTAGAACATGCTAGCTTTTCAGCACTGTGACTAAATTGTTTGTATGTTTATATTTTTAGTACTCACACTTTCTTATGTGACAACTATAATTTGTTCTGTGTACCAGCATTTCACTTTCTACTCTATTTTATTTTATGTATGTTTCTTTTTACTTTTTATTGCTGTAGAAGTTATTGGAGCTTTTCTCCTTGGGTCTCCGCTGAAAAAGGGGTTTTTTGTAACTCAGCTGGACCAACCCGGTTAACAAATGTGAAATAAATAAATAAATAAACATAAATAAACTTCTCAAACTGTGATGGACCACTTCAGGCATCAAAATATCCATTTTTTCTACCGTGTGTGTGGTGTGGCTTCCTGCTTGCAACAGCTCCTTGGTGGAGAAGGACTGTTAGACTTATACTTTTTTGAATGTTTTACAGGAGTCTCCACCCCCTCTTTGGTGGGGTGATCCCAGCCCCATGACCACAGCCAACTCGGCCTTTCACAGTGGCTAGCTGTGGGTGCCTTGGGCATAGCTGACCGTTGCTCACTACCTACATGGGGAATCCCAATAGGAAATGTAGCATGAGTGTGAAATATGTAGGGCCATAAGAGAAGGTCAAACTGGCAACTTCTTGCGGTAGAATACAGATTCGCTTCTCAGTCCCCTGTAAAGTATGTGCTAATTATACTCATTCTACCATTCTGTCAGTCTCTGCTGCCTCCTGCCACAGCTAAGCTGGTTCAGCTCTCATTCATCAAGTCCTTTAAGATGAAGTTTTGCATCAATTCAGTGTTACTAGTGGATGAAGCAAACAGAACAAGGTAGGACAGTCAAGTTTCTAAGTATGTGAGACACAGCAATCCTGGGTCATGTGCTACATGTAACCATTCCACTCTAAACAATAAATCTAACACAAACTGAATACTGACTACTTGTGTTCCACAGCTTGTTTCTGAAGAGACAGCCTCTATGTATTTATTTTGCATGGCTTCTCTAACATACCCATTGCAAATGAACTGATATATATCTATATCTATATCTATATCTATATATCTATATCTATATATCTATTTATCTATAAAGATAGATAGGTATACTTACTTTGGTTGACAAATCAATAAGGTCAATGGCAAGAATGTCGACCATAAAAGGTCAACAACGCAAATGTTAACACTTTACCATGCATGCACTGAGAAAGAACTTTAGAGCATGCAAATTTAAAAAAAAAAAGTAAATACCATTGTTTTTTACAGGCTAGTAAGTCCCCTGCACCCCTCACACCTTGCTAATTATGTATACTAACTCTGAAATCACACAGTCTTGAGGGAAAGGGACTATTCCCCTACCCAGGGATTGTCAGTCTAGTACACTTGCTGGCCATCTGCATTTCTTGACCAAGTGTGGTTGATTAAACAGAAGTCAACCAACTAGCACTTGACTGAATGCCCAGCTCCCACATTGCTATATCTCTGTCTCTATGTCTATATCTGTATCTGTATCTATATAGATAGAGATAGAGATGCATTTCTCCATATCTATTTATATAAATATATATATATATATATATATGTACAACAAACAATTATGTAGAGGTGAGGCTCTTTCAGTCAATCTTCAGACACAAACTCCTCAATTTTTGATATATATATATCAGGGGTTCCCAAAGTGTGCGCCACGGCGCTGTGAATATTTATGATTTTTTTCCTCTTGTTTTTTAATTTTCTCGCTGTTTGAGCTGACATCATCACGTGCACAATGACGTCAGCTCCGTCAGGGCTACCAGCCTGTCGGAAATGAGCAAGGAGCTCACGCATTTCCATCTGGGCATGGCTGCCATATAACCCATTGTTGGAAGTCTAACAGCATTTTAAAAGGTAAACAGAAATATAAGTATACCAAACTCAATGTAAAATAGGGTGATGCTGGACAACCTAAAACAAAGAAAAATGTTTTCACCTTGAGACTCTTCTCATATAACATACAAAATACCACATGATTTATAGGAACAGCCTCTGCTAAGCCTTGCAACATACTTTGATTCTGAATAAGGTGCAGAAAATATGGGTGGAAATAAAAACACCTATTTACCAGAAGGACCAACAATGTATTTGCTAATAAGACCACAAACTTTATTATTTATGTGCGTCTTGTGTACAAGCTATGAATAAGTACATTTGATTAACCACTTTTTACCAAAAACATACATGACTGTCCTTATGTTGTTACTTGTAGTCCTTATTTTGATTTCAGCATTTCGTTTAGATTGTCTATCTGTGCAAGTGGGAGCGGCAACGAATTGTCTATCTGTGCGAGCGGGAACGGCAACTTTATATTGGACTCAAATGCATATAGTCACATATAATATTAAAACAAACTTTTCATTCAGTCTGTTGAATGTTTAAATGGATAATTATTTGCTCTGTGTGTGAATATGCCCACAGTTCCACAATAAGCAATCCATATGGACTCTCTGGAAGGAAGGTTTCAACTTATTTATGTACACTTTATCCAGTAAGTTGGTAACTTTATTTATAGAGGTGCAGGTGATACACCCTATGATGAGTAGAAAGTGCTGTCTTTGTGAATAGCCAGATCATTATCTCTTTAATTGAGGAGTTTGTGTCTGAAGGTTGACTGAAAGAGCCTCACCTCTACATAATTGTTTGTTGTAACACTAAAAAGCAAGATGTAGGCCTTTTTTTAAATTTTGGTTAGGTTGGAATGCTATAGATAAGTGTCAAAATGCTTTGTAATTTTATTATTGAAAGTATGCAGATAAGATGTAGTATCCATTCCTGATTGTTATGTAAATTAAATCTTAGTCAGTACAGTCGTAGAATACGACATTTTGATGTTGTTTTTACATTGCTGCCTTTTTAAAACAGTAGGATTTTTCCTGAAATAGGAACACCCTCCTTAGTTAAGCTGTTTTTTTTGTGTTTCAGAATTTCAAGGGACTTTCAAATATGGTGATCTCAGTTACTTCAAAGAAGTGTGTGTGTGTGTGTGTGTGTGTGTGTGTGTGTGTGTGTGTGTGTGTGTGTGTGTGTGTGTGTGTGTGTGTGTGTGTGATAGAACAGTGGTTCTCACTGAATTTAATGGGCTACAATAACAGGCATTCTTTTTCATTACTTCCGAATGGAGAAAAAAAGACATCAGCCAGACTGTAATGCTGTGTGCTCTTTTACAATTACCATGTTTTATTTTCTGCACCAAGACAGAAAGAGGAGTTATAACTTTTCACTGCTGTATATTGGAAAGTAAGCACTTATCAAGAAAGTTATAGTGCTTCTTTATGACTATCTTTTATTTTATATAGTAAAACGATCTTGTTTTAAAACATAAGATCACCTATAGGACATAAAGTGAATAAAATGGATTTTTACTGCAGCCTGTCAGTTGGTGTGTATTTTTTCTCCCAGTAAATTACCTGGTACCACCACCACCACTGCCCATTAGTTTACCATCATTTGAATGAAGGCTATCTGAATTGCAGCCATTATAGAGGTAGCCATGGGGGTGTTTCTGTTTTCACTCCTGCCTCTGGTAGCTGATGTGGGCACCCACATCACAGTGGGAACACTCCATGCTTTTCCACACATATGCCCCATGATGACTACTGTCACCAGCTTGGGATTGTCAATCCCAAGTTCCCCAGATGTGCAGCTCACTCTGTCTGGACTGCTAACATCCTACCCCTGGATAAATGAGCTCCCACCCCCTTGTGCCTGTATCTTCCAGACCCCATGCCACTATTTAGTCTCACTCCCTCTGTAGTGTAGTCAGAAGCTTCATCCCTGTTTTAAAATTAATAAGGTTGCCATTAGATTTGCTTACCTCTCAACCATAGTAGGTCAGTGTTATGCTGTTAAGCAGAATGCACACTTTTTTTGGTAATTGTCTTTTTATTGTACTTTTGAACTTTTCTCCCCAGGTCTCCTAGTCCAGTCAGGCAGCCTCGTTAAACAAATGTAAAATAAATAAATAAGTGAAATATGCACTTTATGCGCACTGCGGGGGGGGGGCTTGGGAAAATCTGGATTCAGCAAGGGAGCCAACAATTAAAAAAAGTTTGGGAACCACTGATATATATATATATATATATATATATATATATATATATATATATATATATATATATATATATAAATACACCAGACAATCTCGACGTACTGAAATGTCGAAATTCAGTACATCGAGACTGAATAGTGGAAAGTGCAGTTAACTGAAACTAGACTATGCCGAATTCGCAAATGTCGAATCCGCCGCTATTGTGGTGTCACGTTCGTGATGTGTGGTTCGGTTTGTGGACTTATCTGGGGTTTCAGGTAAGTGTTGTGTGTTTGAGGATAATGGGTATGGATTTTAGTGTCTGTAAGTGTGTGCGGTGATGTTTGTTGTGTGTTTAGTGCGACCTCGAAGTTAGAATATATAAGTAGGGGGGTGTGGGTGCCCCCTTCTTATAGGTAGGTTAAGTGTGTTTGTGACTGTTGTTATGTTTGTTTAGTTAGGTAGGTGTATGTGTGTGTGTGATTATGTTTTGGTTTGTGTGTGTGTGTGTGAATAGTCGTGATTGTAGTATTCATGACTGTGGGTTTTTGTGTATGTGGTTTTTCGACTATTCAGTCTCGAAATACTGAAATTCGATATTTCAGTATTTCGGGATTGTATAGTGAATCCATATATATATATATATATATATATATATATATATATATATGGATCACCTTCAGATGCCCGAAATCGCGTTTCGCCGACACACAAATCACCGACACCAAAAGACCGACAACAAAAAATACCGACAACGCAAAACACCGAAAACCATTACACCAACACACTACACGTAAACAACACAGTACACTACATAACATATCCACTATCCCTAACCCAAACCCTAACCCTAAGGTCCGACACTACCGCACACTTACCCTACCTGCACCCTAACCCTAACTCACTTACCCACCCCTAACCCCAAGGTCCGACACTACCGCACACTCACCCTACCTGCACCCTAACCCTAACTCACTTAACCCACCCCTAAACCCACAGTCCCTCACTATCGCACACACCCTACCTGCACCCTAACCCTAACTCACTTAACCCACCCCTAAACCCACAGTCCCTCACTATCGCACACTTACCTGTCCGCTCCCTAACACTAAATCCCTCACTCTATCGCACACTTACCGAGTCCATCGGGTTCTCACCTTGTCGGTCATCTGCGTTGTCGGTGTTTTCGTCCCGTCGGATTCCGTTTCGGCGAAACGCGTTGTCGGGCATCTGAAGGTGACCCATATATATATATATATATATATATATATATATATATATATATATATATATATACATATTTATAAATATATATGGATCTAGGATGTTTGATAGAAAGATCAAACATCCAAATCCATTTAGGGCGCAAACCTCATCACAAAAGGGTTCTCATCCTGGAAAAAAGAGGTCATTGTTCTCCTCTACTCGGCACTCATTTGACCCATTATAGAGTACAATACCCCTTTTGGAATGTACCTCACAAGACATCTGCAGCAGCTGGAAAGGCCATAGAAGTACCTCACAAAGAGGATTACTGGCCTCAAACAGATGCCCTACACTGACCATCTTAATGGACCACTATGGGCAAATGATGAAGAAAACATATATTTTTTATCTTGCCATGATTTACTACACCTCCTAAAGCTGCCTGCAGCAAAATAAGTACTCATTCCTAATTTTATTTTGTTTTTAGCCTCATGGGGGCAAACATCGTGATTTTTTTGGAAAGCTAAATCTGTCCCATAATGCACAGACTGAGAACAAATAGCCCTGCCATTTATTGTCAGACTAGACTTCCATTCACTTAGAATGGATCACCTGAAAAAAACTGCCAAGTTTGAGAGTCTGCAACTCATGTGTCATTGACTGGTATGCACTGAGTTTTACAAATATTGTTCTTACTGATGTACTACACATTCCCTGAAAGAAACTTGCAAAAGTGTCAAGAAATTACTGAGATAAAAAAGACTTTTCACAAGGAGCAGTTTTGCAAGTTTCAGTTCCTGGTCAGGTTACTCCTCCCATCTCCCCACCTTCAGTAGGCTACAGTCTCACATTTCCAGCTTTACTAGATTCAACTATTTAGTCAGTTTTGCATGACAATAGACATAAAAAAAATCACAGCCACTGAATCTGTTCCCTTGTATGTCTCTATGCCCCTTCACTTCTGAATAGCATTTCCCAGGAATAAAAAAAGCAAACGCATCAGTCCAGAGTTTAGGCCAGTTTATCCATTTAAAATGTGCACAGTAAAATATTCAACTTATAATGCATTTTGGCTGCTGACATGGTTATCTTTACATAGTTATTCTCATAGTATAACCTGAACTTATGGCATTTAATGATAAATTTTACAACAGTTCTCAGTTTAACAATGACCTCCCAAGCCTCTGATGTGACCTAGTACTTCTTCTTACTATTGCTTTATCTAGTTTGTCTTAGTTGTATACCTGTAGCAAGTTTCTCATCCTCTCAGCAACAGACTCCTGGAGAAAACTTCCAAAGCAGATACTTGTATTGAAAGAGTAGCAGCAGCTGTAGCAGTGAAACTACACTCCAAAACAATGCACTCAAACATAGTACTGACAAACACAGGGGAATGTATATGTCTGAATCAAGCAGCGATGAAATTGTTTGACTTCACTGAGCACAGTTTTACTCTTAATCTCTCCATTTCATAATCCATAACATTTGCACCACACTTACAAAGGCACACCTCCACCTTCCACAAACACAGCTACCCACACTCACACAACATACCAGTCAAATTTAAGGCTTTTCCCACCTCTCTGCAAAACACTGCTGTAATGGTTTTGGCAAACAAATGAAAATGATTGATGGGTGTTGGTTCAAGACTCCCATCCATATCTCTCAACAGTACAGATTTTTGCAGAAAGTCCAGATTTTTTGTCTGTTTTTCATAAAATTGCAATTTTCTGTCAAATCACTGGCAAATCATTGAACACTGAAGTCAGAAAGTTGACAGGCATTTGATTTTCAGACTTCATATCCTTAAGAAAATTCACTCTAACGCAAAACCTGTTTATCAACTTGTAAGTGCAATATTTATAAATTGTCCCATTTTTGGGCCTTTGTCCCCTATTATTTATGGCCTTGTCAAGATTTCTTGTTCTATAATGTTCATAGGTTCATAGGTTCATACTAGGCTATCTGCCCAAGGGCATTTATAAGCCTAGCCCATAGTTATGTGGCTTTCGCCACCCCTTTAGTTTGAATAAAAACTATGCCTATCATTTTTCTGTGCCTCTGTCAAGCAGTGACACTGAAGTAATCCCTGGGGTATATCTGCGATCTCCCATCCATTGGTCAAGATTCCTCTTGAACAAGGCCAGCGAGGTGCTCTGCCTCACATGTACCGGGATTTTGTTCCACAGCATAGGGAGTCTCTGGGTGATGAATCTGTCCCTCCAGCACGTTCTATTTATAACCGTGTCAAGGTTTAAGTCTCCGCCCTTGTGGTTCTGAGGGATCTAGATTTTTGAGGTGAAGCATATTCATCAAATCTGGGTTTGACATGGCCTTATATGTCAGGCACAGGTCACCTCTGAGCAAGCGGTATGAGACTGAATAGAGCTGGAGTTCTTTCAGTCGGGCAGCATAAGACATATTTTTGAGACCCTTTATCCTTTTGGTGAGGAACTTTTGGGGCCTTTCAAGCTGCAGCAGGTGTCTGGTCAGATACATTCGAACGGGACATTGTACTCAATCATAGGTCTAATGAGTGATGAGTACAGGGGGATGATGACCTCCCTTGATCTAGATGTGAATCCCTTCATGATCAGGTGGGCGATATAGAAGGTTTTCCTAACTACTTTAGCAACATGAGTGTCAAAGGAAAGGCTACTGTCAACTTGGGTCCCCAGATCCCTGATGACTTTTTCTGTGCTCAGTGGATTGCCACCTATATGGTAGCTAGGGGTAACCTTGTTTTTCCCGAAGGGTATGACTATGCATTTTTTGGCATTTAACTTCAGGCCATGGCTCTGGCACCAGTTATCCGTTTCTGTGAGGCCCTTCTGGAGGCTATCTGTGTCAGATGTGTTTTCGACTATGGTGCCCAGTTTGCAGTCATCTGCAAACTTTGTCATCCATAACCCTCCTGTGTTTGCTTGTACTTCAGAAAAGTAGATGCCGAACAAGAGTGGACCCAGGACTGAGTCCTGTGGGACACCACTTGTGACAGGCTTTGAGTCTGACATGGCTCCAGCAACTCTGACCCTGTGGGTTCTGTCACTTAGCCAGTTTGCAACCCATCTTGTGATGTATGGGTTTACATTCAAGCTGATGAGTTTTTCGATGATACCTGAGTGGGGTATTGTGTCAAGGCCTTTGCCAGGTCGAGGTAGGCTGTATGGACTGCCTTTCCCTCATCAATGGCCTTGGTGACTGTCTCGAAAAAGTCAACCAAGTTTAAGAGGCAGGATCTGCCTTTGACAAAGCCAAACTGGGTTTGATCCAAAGTCTGCAAGTTCCCTATGTCTTTATTTATGAGTTCCATTATGATCCTCTCCATGGCTTTGCAGATAAGGCTTGTCAAGCTAATGGGGTGGTAATTTCCAGGGTCTGTGGAGGCACTGCCCTTATGAAGTGGGACCACAGTCGCCGTCGCCACTCCTTGGGTACGTATCCTGAGGTGAGGCTAAGATTAAACAGCTGTCCTAACTGTGGATTTAATTCCTCGTTGAGTTCATGAAGCACACAGCCGGGGACATCATCCGTCCCATGGATGTTGTGTTTTTGCCTTAGTGAGGGCAGTTCTCACCTGGGCGTTGGAGATGTTTGGGGGCTACAATCCTCTGGAATAGATATCTCTCCTTTTGGGGAGAGAAGTTTGCACTGAACCTGTCAGCCAGTATGTTAGCAATGTGTGTAGGTTCAGTAATTTTCACATCATTTTGAACTAATTCTGAGCATATCTGGGAGTTTCCTCCTAGGTTTCTAACATAGCTAAAGAAGGCCTTATGATTGTCTTTAGAGTCCTTGGCGATTTTCTCTCAAAATTTGCCTTGGATGATTTTATGAGAGCTCTTAGTTTTTACTTATAATGATCAAAGGTGTCTTACCTTTCAAGGATTTTGCTCTATCTTGTAGTAGCTTCCTCCTTTTGTTGTAGAGCTTGCTTATGGCTGGGGTCCACCAGACTGGACGCTTGCCTTTGGTACAGAGAGTCTTAGTTTTGTTTGGGATTGCCTGATCCATGCAGTCCTGTAGGTGCTGGTAGAAGGCATTTGTAAGTGATTCAGCGGTTTGAGTAATGTTTACCACTGGCTCAGGGGCCTTAAAGGAGACCACACTAGTTTTAGAAGTGTGAAATCGGCTTTTGAGAAGTTTTTCACTGTGGTCTTTTTGTTTCAGGTGGGGCGGGATGAGGACCTCCAGCGAGATTAGTTTATGATCTGATCTCACCAGTGAGGGTATACTTCGGTGTTGAACATTTTGATCCCATGTTCGTGATGATGAGATCAAGTATGTTTTCTCCTCTTGTGGGATGGTGACTAGTTGTTCCATGGCATTTGAGTTTATGAACTCCAGGAATCTTTGGGTTAGAGTGTTCGGGCTTGTGTAGTGTTCCCAGTCTATATTAGGGTAGTTGAAGTCACCTAGTATGATGGTGTTTGGAGATACATTTATCCTCCAATGTTTTCAGGAAGGCCATGTGAGGTTCCTGAGTTTGAGAGGGTGGCCTGTAACATGCTACAAATTGCAGAGCAGTCTTGCCTATGGTTAATTGCACCTGGATGGTCTCCGATGCATCGTGCGTTGCCACCAACCTTGAGGTGTGGGTGTCCTTTATGAATATGGACAACCCCCCTCCTTTCTTGGTGTTGTCCGGATTTTGGGGCGGAACGCATGATATGAGGTGAAACCTGTTAGTGCGGGGGTGCTCTCAGGAGCCTTGAACCAGGTTTCTGTCACAGCACAGACATCGATGTTCTCCATATTGAGAAGGGCCTCGAGTGCGTGCATCTTGAGAGTGAGACTTCTGGCATTGAGCAGCATTACCCTTAGTTTTTTCCTTTTGGTGTTCTAGGGTGGTAGGTTTAGAATTTGAGCCTTGCCTAAAAAGGCACTATGGGGTGGCAAGAGCCTTTGCCAATATCCGGAAGCCCAGGGGTGACAGGTGCAAGCCGTCCCTTGTGAAGCAGCGTGGCTTGTCCAGCATGTCATCCCAGGCAGACAGACATTGGATCCCCTTTGAATGACACCAGAATTTAAGCCAATTATTAAAGCTGATCATCTTATCACTGTATTGTGGCATCATTCTAGGTGAAGGTAGGATACTGCTCAAGGTCAGGGTCATACCTGCCTGGGCTACATAATCAGAGAGCTCCTCGATGTCCCTTTTCATGTAGTCCAAGGAGGTACGTCTCAGGTCGTTGACACCAGCATGGACAATGACTGAATCGTACTTGTACCTGCTGTTGAGAGACCTGAGTGCTTGCGTTATGTGGCGGATTCTAGCACCCGACAGGCAGCTTACTGTGACCTTCTCCTTACTCAGTCTGGTGAACGGGACGTCAGTGTGTCTGACTATGGAATCACCAATGACAAGTGTGTCTGGCATTTTGTTTGGCCTTAAGGGCTGTGACTGTTTGACACTCTGACTGTGTGGTCTATGTGTTGCATGTGTTGGGTCGTGAGGTGGTAGTTGTTTGGGTGTCTGCTTTGGTGGCCTCTGCTGTTTTGGTAAATTTTTGATCAGAGCCTCGAGTATGTCTTTGTGTGAGTATGTGTATGATTTGAAGTTGTGATGGTACCATGTGTGACTGGGTATGTATTGTGTGTGGTTACCTTCTCCTCCTGTCTGGTCTTGCCAGTCCTATGTTGAGAGAGCTCAGCCTCCAGTTTGGCCGTATAGTTGCATCTCTCGCATGTATTTGTGTTTTGTGGGAGGAGGAGAGGATTGTCTGTGTACATGAGGCAATTGTAACATTGCCTCAATATTCCCAGGTTCACCAGTTGAGCTGGAGAGGACACTAGCAACTGATCCCTCGACATACTAGAAGTAGTAGATAAAGAGACTTTCAAAGGACTCCGGGGGAAGTGGGTTTTAGGCTGGTGGGGTACTATCTATAATAAGAGTTATGCTGCCATCCCTTCCTACTGGAGCCAGTCCACTGCACTTGCACAAGTGTCCCCCTCAGCAGGGCAGCAAGCAGGTATCAGTGCAGATTTGCTTTATAGTTCTTTTACACCACACACACACACACACACACACACACACACACACACACACACACACACACACACGCACGCACACAGTTAATCTTGTTGTTCATGTTATTTATTCTTTTCCTTGGTTACGTTTCTCTTACTTGTAATGTTGCTTTTACTCATTTTTTTCTCCTGCCTCCCATATCTACCCTAATTATTACTTCTAACAAATACTTTTTCTCACTCTGTCTTCTCTTCCCCTCCTCCTCTTTATCCACTATTTGAACTTTTCCACTCTGACATTTGCTTTATGGGTAAATAATGAACTGTCACCCTTATGTCAGCACATTTCAATGTTACAAAATATTGTATTTAGTCTAATAATAGGTTCATAGGTAGGTACTAGGCTATCGGCCTAAGGGCCTAAGTAAGCCTAGCCAACAAGTTTCCCTGGCTTATGCCACCCAATAAAGTTATTTTCCTGTGCCACTGTCGAGCAGAGCCACAGAAGTGATTCCCGGGGTATATTTTCCTATTTCCCATCCACTCAAAGATTTTTCTTGAAAAGTGCTAATGAGGAACTTTGCTTGACATAGATGGGTAGCTTGTTCCAGAGTATGGGAAGTCACTGGGACAGGAATCTATCTCTCCAGCATGTTCTGTTTATTGTGATGACAATGTTTAGGTCCCTAGAGCATGTAGCTCAGAGGGATTGGGATTTCTTTTGGTGTAGCATGTCCAACAGCTCTGGGTTTGACATAGCTTTATATGTTAGGCAGAAATCACCTCGGAGTAGGCGATATGCTACGGAGTAAAGCTGGAGTTTTTTTAGATTGTCAGTGTAGGGCATCTGTTTAAGACCAGTAATCCTCTTTGTGAGGTACTTTTGCGGCCTTTCCAGCTGCTGCAAATGTCTTGTGAGGTACATTCCAAAAGGGGCGTTGTACTCTATAATGGGTCTAATGAGTGTCAAGTAAAGGGGAACAATGACCCCGAGCCATAGTCGAGTCCCCAAATGATGTGGACATCCTACAGAAGGGCCTCACTGAGACAGATGTCTGGTGTTAGAGCCATGGCCTCAAGCTCGATGCCAAAAAGTGCACAGACATCCCCTTTGGTAAAAACTCTGTACCCATGCATGAACTACAACATAGGCGGTAGTATACTTAACACCAAAAGTGTGATAAGAGACCTTGGGACACAGGTGGACAGTATTCTCTCCTTTGATAACCACATCGTCACAGTAGTCAGGAAATCCTTCTATGATGCACACCTCATCACAAAAGGTTTCTCATCTAGAAAAAATGAGGTCATTGTTCCCCTCTACTCATCACTCATTAAACCCATTATAGAGTACAATGCCCCTTTTGTTATGGGTACCTCACAAGACATATACAGCAACTGGAAAGGCCACAGAAATACCTCACAAAGAGGATTACCAGCCTCAAACAGATGCCCTACACAGACCATCTCAAAAAACTCCAGTTTTACTCTGTAGCATATCGCCTACTCCTAGGAGATCTCTGCCTAATATATAAAGCTATGTTAAACCCAGAGCTGTTGGACATGCTACACCTAAAGAAATCCCAATCCCTCCGAGCTACATGCTCTAGGGACCTAAACCTTGTCACCACAATAAACAGGACATGCTGGAGGGATAGAGTCCTGTCCCAGAGACTTCCTATACTCTGGAACAAGCTACCCATCTATGTCAAGCAAAGTTCCTCATTAGCACTCTTCAAGAAAAATCTTGATGAGTGGATGGAAAATAGAAAATACACCCTGGGGATCACTTATGTGGCTCTGCTTGACAGGGGCACAGGAAATTAACTTTTTTGGGTGCCATAAGCCAGAGAACCTTGTTGGCTTGGCTTACTTCGGCCCTTGGGCTGATAGCCTAGTACCTACGTATGAACAGCTCTGAGTCTGACATAGCTTTGTATGTTAGGCAGAGATCGCCTCTAAGTAGGCGATATGTGACAGAGTAGAGCTGGAATTTTTTGAGACAATCTCCGTATGGTATCTGTTTGTGGCCAGTAATCCTCTTAGTAAGGTATTTCTGTGGCCTTTCCAATTATTGTACATATCTTGTGAGATACATGCCAAACGGGGAATTGTACTCTATAATGGGTCTGATGAGGGATGAGTAGAGAGGAACAATGACCTCCTTTTTTCTAGAGGAGAACCCTTTTGTGATGAGGTGTGCCACATAGAAGGGTTGCCTGACAACTGTGGTGATGTGGTTATCAAAGGAGAGACTGCTGTCCACCTGTGTCCCGAGGTCTCTTATCACACTTTCAGTGTTTAGTGAGCTACTGCCTTTGTGGTAGTTTATGGGTACAGAGTTTTTCCCAAAGGGGAGTGAACCCAGGACCCTACACACCATAGCCACAGCAAGTTACCACTAAGCCATCTGAGCTTATGATATACAAATTGCAAATAACAGCTGTGGTATGTAAAGTCATAATTAGGCAGGTCAGAAACATAATTAGATAGTTCAGAGACATTTATGCTATAAGCACATATTTAAGTAGGTGACAAAGGGTGCAAACTTGTATCATTTGGGAATACATTACGATTTTATCAGCATTTTAATGAAACAACGTACAGCATAATTTCCAGTGCTTTTTCTTTTGGACACTATTTTTTGTTACTAAATATCCATATTGGACTACCAAGAATGTATTTTTCATATTAAAAATTGTGCTTACACATCATAAGGCTGATAAAACAATAGTCAGGATTTCTCATATAGTGATATGATCTAACAATCATCTATTAAGCCTGGCAGGGATAAGTTCTGTACATATCCCATGCTGCTACATTTTGTTATGTGTTACAGAAGGTTAATATTACAGGTTATTCTTTTTATTACAAGAATGTATGTTCAAACTGTTCCAACAGACTCTGCTCAGGAGACACGTCTGTTTACAACTAGGACTACCTTGCAAAGACTTGCGTCCGAGAGAAAAACATCAAGATTAGCAATGTATCTTATACATTACTAGCAGTGAATATAGAGGCAAAGGGTAAAATAGGTAACTCTTATTAATGTATATGGAAGCAAACATTTTCCCTAAGGAAACCACAGCTGTTCCATCGATTTCTAGATATGTAGCATGACCTACTAATATTTTGTGTGTGGTTTCTCCAGTGTTTATGTTACACAGATATTCAGTAATGGCCACCATGTGAGCAGAAGAACTGCTGGCAGTACTACAGTCAGCCAGCAGCATGGTTTACAAATCTCCTTCCCAGCTCTAACATTTGCAACCAATCACATGTAAGTCATATGGAAATGTTGGGCATTGTGATGTCATCATGCTGCATATCTCACCTGACCATTTAAAGGCAAGTCTCTGTCATGATTTAGTGTGTCGTAACATTCCAAGGTGGCAGGGGTCTGCATACTGTGAATATGTACCTTTGTGAAATGTGTGCGTTCACCCGATCTGGAACCACAGCAATCACAATTACAATAAAAATGCATTACTGTGATATTCTGCAAACATCATCCAAATGGGCAGAGAGAGAAAATTTAATTACTGTGGAAACTGAGATGCTGCTGTAAGCAGTCAGTTAGCATGGTCTATGTCTACTGAGTAGAGGGGAGCAGACCATCAGTTATGGCACTGGGTGTAGCAGAACTTGCTGCAGGATGTCCCTGACAGGGGCAGCAAAAGAGGACAATCGTCTAGTGTCACCAGGACTTTAAAGATATGATTAGCTAGCCTAGGTGCAAAGCAAAGCAGATGGAAGTAGAGGTGGCCCAAGAGTGAGGTTCAACAGATGGAAGTGGAGGTGGCCCGAGACTGAAGTACAGCAGACTCTGTCACAGGGGTGGCCATCGCAGTATGCATGGCTTATTGAGATAGAATAATTCTTGATGTCTCTGCTTGGTGGAAATGTATCATGCATTATCTTTGGAAATGTTCTGCATGTTGGTGTGGAGCTGACCCACCTACTCTTTTGGTGCTGGGCTACCCCAATGTCCCAGTATCTCCATGACTAATAGATCAGTTCAGAACTACCTAACAAAAGTTACACTGTACTATTCTTACATGTACCAAGTTCATAGGTTCATAGGTAGGTACTAGAGTATTGGCCCTAGGGCCTATATAAGCCTAGCCAAAAAGGTACCCTGGCTATCACCACCCAAGAAAATTATTTTCCTGTGGCCTTGTCGAGCAGAGCCACAGAAGTGACCCCCGGGGTGAAATTCCTATCTCCCATCCAATCATCAAGATTTTTCTTGAAGAGTGCTAATGAGTGGCTTTTTTGATATAGATAGGTAGTTTGTTCAAGAGTATGGGAAGTCTCTGAGACAGGAATCTATCCCTCCAGCATGTTCTGTTTATTGTGGTGAAAAGGTTTAGGTCCCTAGAGCATGTAGCTTAGAGGGATTGGGATTTCTTTAAGTGGAGCATGTCTAACAGCTCTGGGTTTGACATAGCTTTGTATGTTAGGCAGAGATCGCATCTGAGTAGGCGATATGCGACAGAGTAAAGCTGGAGATTTTTAGACGGTCTGCGTAGGGCATCTGTTTGAGGCCGGTAATCCTCTTTCTGAGGTATTTCTGTATCCTTTGTAGTTGTTGTAGATGTCTTGTAAGATACATATCAAAAGGGGCATTGTACTCTATAATGGGTCTAATGAGGGATGAGTAGAGGGGAACAATGACCTCTTTTTTTCCTGGATGAGAAACCTTTTGTGATGAGGTGTGCCACAGAAGGATTTCCTGACTACTGTGGTGATGTGATTATCAAAGGAGAGACTACTGTCCACCTGTTTCCCAAGGTCTCTTATCACACTTTTAGTGTTAAGTAGACTACCACCTATGTGGTAGTTCATGGGTACAGAGTTTTTACCAAAAGGGATGACAATGCACTTTTTGGCATTGAGCTTGAGGCCATGGCTTTGACACCAGGCATCTGTCTCAGCGAGGCCCTTTTGTAGGATGTCCACATCGTTAGGAGTTTTGATTATGGCTCCTAGTTTGCAGTCATCTGTGAACTTCATTAGCCAAAGACCTTCTGTGTTAGCCTGTACTTCTGAGAAGTAGATACCAAACAGGAGAGGATCCAGGACTGAACCATGTAGTACTCCACTTGTCACTGGTCTGAAGTCGGATTTGGAGTCTGCTCCTTTCACAGTGTGGGTTCTATCAGTGAGTCAGTTGGCAACCCATCTTATGACATAGGGTTTTATACTTAGTTTAGTGAGTTTATCTATAATTCCAGAGTGGGGGGATGGTGTTGAAAGCCTTGGCGAGATCTAGACAGGTTATGTGAACCACCTTACCCTCACTTTCGGCTTTGGTGACCACTTCAAAGAAGTCTATCAGGTTTATGAGACATGGTCTGCCTTTTACAAACCTGAACTGGGTAAGCTAAACTAGATTGCACAATGCATATCTGTCCTCACAGGCACTTCAGACATACAACAACATCCTGCTGCTACTATTGAAGGTAAGATTGGGTGCATCATCATATGCTGCATGAATGTCCTTGTTTTGCATGCCACAGAGACACCATAATAGCATATGGCTTTGAGTTCACCATGTCTTTCTTTATGTTTTGCATTCATAAATATCACTAGACATGATACAGAAATGTCAGAGTCTGGACAAGAGGTCAATGCTGGTGTTATAATAATATTACAATTCAAGGTCACAAATAGTCTGAGGAAACAGTGACACCATCTCTGTCATTTCTGGGTGGTGGTGCATCTTTCACATATAGTGGAGAGACAGTCAGAGGTATTGAGGACACTATGAATGTATAAAGTGAGCAGCTAGCATTCCTAGGATGTGGGACATCCTGTGGATTTTGTCTTTGCACATGCTTCCTCTGTTTTAGAACAGGCAGGGTCACATGATCACACTGCTTCTAATGTGAGCATGACTGCTATAAGTGATACAAGAAGAGATAATGTCACAGCTCACACATAGCCCCTAAGTTTCAGGCAGCACTGGGAATAAATTAAAAGATGGGAAGAAATGTAACTAGGTATGGTGTGTTGTCACGTTCTGCACTGGATTTGATGAGTGTGTTGTGTGGCATTGCTACACAACACAAGGGAAGGAGGGTGGCCTAATGGTTAAGGTGATTGCCTTACAAACACAAGGTGCAGGGGCTGACTCTCACAATGGATAATTGGCTAGGCTTAAAATGTCTCACAAGGGCAGTTAGCCTAGTACTAACCTATGAAAACTGCACCATCATGACCTCCATGTGGAGTACAAAAATCAAGAAGTGGTAGGTACAGTGAGGCCACTGTGGCCTTCTCTCTCTCCCTGTGACATGTTTCCTGCTCTCAGTGTGTGTTCTTTGTCCCTTCCCATCTATGCTGAAGTCTTGTTTTGTTGTGTTGTCTGTTAGCAACTGGCAGCACCTTCTATCATGTGTTGCATGGAGGTGATGTCCGATGCACACTGTGATCAGATAATGCACTGACCAAAATAGCCAGCAAGTAAACCTGCATGCCTCATGTTTAGTCTGTGTGATATTGTCACTTTATGATCATTGTGGCACATAGATGTTGATCAGATGTCGACATTTCACCAGTACCACAGTGTGCCACACCCATCACTGCTTGGGGGGGGGGGCATCCTGCATGTGTTCCCCTATCCTGTCCTGATGCTGATGTGCTGTGTGTAACAGGTCTTCATGCAGACATGTCATGGAACTGACCAGCTTCAGTCCACACAATTAAGTTATATAGCATAGCACAGACAAGAACTATCCCACAATGCTAGGATTGTGAAGGGAGTATTACATTACCCTATCAGATGTGTCATGTCAGTGGAAGCATGCCTTCAACACATCAAAAGCTTGTTTAATGACATTGAATGTCACAGCATGAGGGATGTTGCATTGTATTTCAGCTACAGTTTTGGGACTCCAGTCGGGAATCATGGGACAGGACTCCAGGAGTATTTAACATCACCTCAGCATGGGTGAGAGGTTGGCATAATGGTTAAGGTGTTACCTTGTAGACACAAAGTGTTGGGTTCCGTTCTCACATGGGGTAATTGACTAGGCTTAAAATGGCCCACAAGGGCAGTTAGCCTTGTACTAATCCAAGTACCTGCTGCACATTTGGGGGGTTAATGCCTGCATATACAGCTTATGTAGCAGTAAACATTGATTTTGCACAATAACTCTACACTTACCAACCAAATGACCCTTTAGTAAGTTACCTTGCTACATTTGAGGCAAGTACTAAATATGCAAATCATGGTAGCAGCCAGGGTGCTACAGACCCTCACTGTTCCTGTTTACATATTTCTATGAGATGGAGCCAAATAGAGTTTTTATTTCTACATGTTGGCAGTTTATAGTACTGAGTGCCTTAAGAAGGTATGCAATATTTATAAAAAATGTGCACACTGGTGTGCATGTATGTGTGTCTATGTCTATCCCCCCTGCTGTCCTGGGGTTCCTAATATGTTTTTCCACATGTAGCACCATAAAGATGAGAAACTTAAGCATTCATGAGGTGGAAGTCTACAGTATGGCTAACACATCCTCAGCTGATGAAAGGCCCCAGTGACAAAAGTAATATGTATTACGTATACCTTTGTCTTCACAGGGATAGTAACATTATGTGTTCTGCTGGATTCAGCATGCAGAAGGTATCTGACTACCAGACTCTCTGTTATGTTACCATCTGCATGGAAGGGTCAGTTATCTTTTTGTAACTTATGGTATGCTGCACTGTCCTCTGTTTAAGCCTTCATAGTTGAGTCAAAATGTCACAATGCACAACTGGGCCAGGGGCAGCCACAGCAAAAACAAACAAGTACTACCATGCCAGAGTGCTGCCACTGCTAACATTTTACTGCTATGCAGCTCTAACATTTCCTGCTCTCTGTGTGTCATTGTAGAACCACACAGTGAGACACACAAGCTGATGCATATATGACTACGATCCTTCAATAAACCATAATGAACTCTTGGAATTTACCTGTAGCATCACAAGTCTTGATGCAGCATAAGCAGCTATTTATGTGACTTAACTTCTATTCCCATCTAAGTGTTAGTTTTGGCTGTATTTACTAGAAACAAATATAATGAGAAATTTAAGAACAAGCCACCTTTGTGGTCCACTAAGTATACACAAAGCCAGACATTGTGCTATAGGGCTGCACAATGCTATGGTACAGTGACTTACACATGTATGCTATGAAATATAATTAAACCAAAGAAAATCACAGGGCGCATTTACTTTGAGGTATTGTTTTATGGTGTAGGCACTGCTACAGTGAAACTGTAACATGGCCATATTTACAAAAAAATCTCTGAACTTTTCATTCATACTTCTAAACATTTCATCTTATCTTAGAGAAACCTGTTCAGTATATTGATGCAAAAATGTACTCAACTGCAGTACATTTTTTTGTAAGCCTATAAATTATCTGAAATTTTCATTTTTATTTAGGTAAGAAGCAACTTCAGACATCACTTTCTAGCATCTTCTTCATCCAAAAGGCTGTATGACATAATCACATGGATTGCTACTCAATTAGCCATGAGTTACACTGTGGCACCTTTTGTTCTCTTGCATACTGAACCATCACTGCAGTTTTACAGGTAAGCACACAACGTTTGTTTGGTCATTATAATCACAAATAGAACACATAATTCTGAAATCTGCTTTATGTCTGTAACCTTAGGGGTAGTATATTGAAAATATGGTTGATAGAAATAGTGTAGACCAAGGCACCACAGGGGCCTCTGATAAAAAAACAGCATGGTAGAACTTCAAGAAAGTATGTTGTTCCTTTAAAAAATATCATTTCAAACTATTTCGGTTTTGCATTACATGCATTTCCTTTCTGGATTATAATAACTTATAGTGACATTTGCAGATAATATGCTCACATAGAACCGTTCAAACTGGATTGGAAAAAATTGTAAAATGGTACAGTGAATTACACATGTCAGATTTACTCCAGACATACACGTTGGTATGTCTCTTTGATATTGCCATTACATATTCATTACAAGTACAGGAATGTCAGAACTCTGTACACTTTGTGGACCAGTACCATTTCCAAACCAGCCTAGACATGGTTGAAAAAAATCCAGTTTTAATTTTTTTACTGTCCATGTTTTTGGAGTGTGAACCCTCATTTATTGTGGTAGAAGGGAGTTCAGCTATGTGCAGTAGAGGGCTAGAGCCTTGAATATGACAACTCAGCTCAGCTGAATCTGATTAGAGGCTCAAACACTGAGGAATGGAAAGAAATAACAAGGTAATACTTGGTTACCTCTCCTTGGGAGAAGTGGAGATGCATGTCCTGCCATAGCTCTTTACCTTTCCATTTCCAAATTGTGGGACATTTCTTCTTCTAATGTGGAATAAATGTGAAAAATTGTGGAACACTTACTGACAGCTTACTAACAACCTTCACTAGGAAGCTAGCAATATTGTTAAATGTGTTATTTTATGCTTATAAAAAGTTTTTTTTTACTGGGTTAATATGATTTGTTATATACCATTAGCACTGTTTAAAATATATCTTATCTCTAAATGTGTACAGACCCTTTCAGTGAGTAACTCTGAGGAACATGGACATTTTAAGGCTCAAAATGAGTAACATTCCTCACAATGAATTACACCTGAAAGGTATGTGTGTTTGCCTTCCAAATAGACCATTTTGAAGTTGTACTTTTGCAATTTGAGCATCAGTCTTTGTAATCTTGCTGGAGCTGAATGCATAGGCTTCTTTAAAATAGTGACTAAAGGTTGATGATCAGTTTCAACCTGGATTTCTCGACCATAGATTTAATCATAAAACTTGGAACATGCAAACACTATTGCCAAAAGTTCTTTCTCAATTTGAGCATATTGCATCTTAGTCTGGGTAAATGTTTTATATGCGTAGGCTACTGGCTTGCCTTCTTGAAGGATAACTGCACCTAAACCAAATTTTGAAGCATTGCAGGAAAGAGTTACTGGTTTGTTGACATCATAGGATCTTAATATTGCTGTGGTAGCAATTTTCTGCTTAAGAACTTCAAATACTCTCTTTGAAGTCTAGTATAAACTTGCCTAAGTAATTGACCATACCAAGAAAACATTGTAGAGCTTGCACATTATCTGGTGCTGGTATTTCAAGAATGACGGTTTGCTTGGATGGGTCTGGTCTCAAGCCTGTACTTCTAAACAAATGACCTACATATGCAACTTCTGGTAGTCTGAATTTGCACTTCAGAGGATTGAGCTTCAAGTTCACTTCACGTGCTCTGTCTAGAACTCTCTTAAGATTTCTGTCATGCTCTGCCTCACCATTGCCTCCAACCAATATATCACCTACTATTATGGCACATGGATAACCCCAAAAAATGGATCCATTGTGCACTGAAAGACTTCACTTGCAGAATTTATTCCAAATGGCATCCTGAGGAATCTGTATCTTCCAAATGGGGTACTGAATGTAGTCAGTAATGAAGATATGCGATCAAGCATCACTTGCCAAAATGAACTCTTTGCATCTAAGACAGAAAAACAGTGGCATTTGGTATCAGGGCTATATCCTCTTCGACTGTATGCATTGGACAATGCTTTATTCAAATATCTTGGGTCGATACATATTCTGATTTCTTCTGGGCCTTTTTTATGAGCTGTTACATGGACAACACCCATTCGGTAGGTTCTGTAACTGGACAAATTACGCCTTGTTGCACCATTTTGTCCAACTGAGCTTTGATCTTATGCTGCATAGCTATCAGAACTCTTCTTGCTGGTCTGACCACTGGACTGATTTCTGGGTCTAATTTCATGGAATATACAACTGGAAGTTTGCTCAATCTGTCATCAAAAACATCAGCATACTCTGAAAAAATAGTATTGGTGAAGCTGGAACTAGGACATGTGCTTATCTGATGAACTTCTTTGATAAAAGAAAGCAGATTGATTTTCAAACTGTCTCTGAGATCCAATAATGACTGCACAGGTCTTTGAATCACATAGAACAATAGGCTATAACAGCTCTCAGCCACATAACAGGAAAGCACTACTGAGCCTTTGATTTTAATTTCTTTACCTCCATAAGCTACAAGTTTCACACAACTAGTCACATTTAGTTGTTCACCAGCTCTGACCCTTGCAAAGGTATCTGTAGACATGACATTACACTTTGAACCAGTGTCTACTTTAAGCTTGGTGTATTTACCATTGATCTGGACAGCACAAAACTCTTCATTTCTTGTCAATAAATCTACAATATCAGTCTTTTCACCACTTACTGATACACCATCTACATACAAATCAGGCTGTTGCAGGTCTATTTGATTAACTTGCTTTTTTGTAGTGACCATTCTTTGTAACTGTGTGAGGCTTACTCTATTTGCAAAATCTTTGAAAATGGTTCCATTTCTTACACTTATGACATTGCTGACCAAGTGCTATGCGCTTTTCTCTTTTGGACTCATGGTTAGCACTAAAATTGCAACAGTTAACAATAAAGCTGGTTTGGGTTTTGCTGATTCACTCTTATGCTGTGCTGAGCAATGTCTGTTTTGCACTAGATACCCTTGGTTTTGCACTGAGCATGCTCCTTTAACTGAACTGTTCTTGAAATGTGCTAGAAGACTACGAGTTTTACCTGGAAGTCCTGTAAGGGCAGCTGCTGCCATGTGCTTAGGCTTGCTTGTGTCTGTCACATGCTGCATGCTGTCTACATGTGCTCTGGAGCCCAACTGAAACCATGCTCTTATCACTAGCAAGCATATTTGGGTGACTTTCTGTAACTTCATGAATCTGACAAATTTCAATGGCTTTTCTCAGCGTTAAATCACTGGTGCGAAGCAAACTCTCTCACAGCAGCTCTGTTTAATACCACGCATGAGTCTGTCCTTTATCAATTCACCCTTTAAATCACCAAACCTACACGTTTTAGCTTTGTTTCTCAGGTCGGTAATATAAGCTGTGAAAGTTTCCCCTTGCTTTTGATCTCTCATGTAAAACAAATGCCTCTCTAGTGTAACATTAGTCTGAGGGTTACATATTTCTCTGAACTTATGCTTTAAACACTTGGGATCTTCCCTTGATTCAGCCTGCACAACAACACAACAAGTTTCTTCTTCACCTTCATACACTGCTGGTGCATAGACAAATGAACACTCCCTTTCATGGCTTCTGACCCTGCTAGGTTTAGCAAAATTAATCTTCTGGTATGTGCATCTTTATCAGAATAAGCTGCGTGTTTAAATATATCGTATTCTTGCTCAAATATTCACCAATTCTCTGCGATATTCTGATCAAACACAAATGGTTGTGGCTTGCAAAATCTGCCTGCCATATTGACATATCTCAGTGAAAACTCTTGCAAGTATGCATGAACACACCCACTTATCCATACATGTATACATGGCTTAAAGTTTATGCCAGTACTTATAACAACACAATGAGTATAACTGAACTAAATATGCTTTTAATGTATGCCAGTACTTGTAACAACACCACAAGCATTTGTATAACTGAATTTCATGAAATAAGTTTCCTGGGCACTGCAACACTTTGAAATCTCTTTTCTGTAAAGCCATTTGCCTTGAATTTATTTTACTATATGAGCTGTTTATCTTGTAAAGGCAATAATGCTAAAGTCATTTATCATCATTTTACTGTACAAGCTTTGTCGTGAAATCACTTTAATGTCAAAGCCATTTGTCAACAATGTACTGCCAAAGTCATCTATCATCATTTTAAGAAACATTTTGAACAACTGCACAATGTAAATAAACTGAGCAATAGAAGCTGAGGTCAAGAAACATTTTGAAGTAACTGTACTTTGTGAATAACTATCTCGAAGCAATGACACATTATGAATTAACTGTTTCGAAGTAATTGCGATTTGCAAATAAACTGCTTCAAACTAATGGCACTTTACAAATGAACTGTTTCTAAGTAACTGCACTTTATGAATAAACTGTTTCGAAGTAATGGCAACTTGCGAATATATTGCCTCGAAATAATTACAATTTGTGAAAGTATAGGGCAGGAGAAGCTCAGAGTGAGAAACACCTCAAAATAACTGCACTTTGTGAATAAACAGTACACAGCACACTGGAATTTCCCCCAAATGGCTGCACTTGTGCAAACAACTCTGTATAGTGCAAGAGATACTCTGTAATGGTGGCACTCTGTGAACAAACACCCAGGCACAAGAAACTTTTTGAAATTGCTTCACTTGAGTGCACTTCATGAAATAGTTGCACTTTGCACACAACAAACTCTTCAGAATTAATGCACAGTAATAAGCACACACTGTAAGCACTTTCACACACTTTGAGATACTTCAAACAACTCTAGTTATGCTATTCAAGGCTTCAATCAATGTTAAGTAGTAATCTGTACCAAACACAGTAATTCACCCAAAACACATGCAGTCGCCTCGCCTCAATCTGCCCTTTTTTGCCCTTTCTGTTATAGTCATTTCACTCGTTGAATCTCTTAATGTGCCTTTTATGCCCTTTTGCTATATTTGTTTTGCTCATCTAATCTGTTTTCATGCCCTTATACTTTCTTGTGCTCGTTTTACAGTTCTGAGGTAATTCTGAACCCTTTATATACTTTTCTAGTGCTCTTTTTATCAAATAACTCTGTTTCAAACATTTCGTCTGATTAATGATCTCTTATATTTCTCATTTGCTTATTAAACTTTTCTGTGCTATTCATTTGCTTAACAATACATTCTGTGTCCTTGTAATGCTCTGTTTAACCTCTTTCAATAAATAACTCATTTGTGTGTGTTCTCTTTATCTTTAACTTGTTTCTGGCCCTTTTTTGCCCTCAGTTCTTTTAGTTCGCCTTCACCATTACCTCTGCACCTCATGGTTCTGAAGAATAGTCTTTGCCATCCCAGTTCTGCCACCATATCACTCGCCAGGTTGGATAAAACAAGCAAGCATTATGGGTTCTTGTTCAAGCAGCTTTATTTTATGCAAAGACATCATAAATGAGGTTAAGTAACTTTAACTTATAAACAAACTAGCTATCATGCACATGGATGTTAACATTCTGGCTGCACCTTCAAAATAGCACTAAACTAACACGTGCTTAGTATTTATATGTGCACACAGATCTTGGAAATGCTTCTTAAAGGTACAACACACCTGTTATTCTGCAGTATGTGCCCTGGGATGCATATTTTTCAAATGTATCCCTGAGAGACATCTTTCAGGTGGTGTCCAGTCACAGTGGTGAGCAAGGCTGCTGAGGAAGTGCTCCACCCACAAAAGTAAGTGAGATCCATTCTCTGTCCACATGACATGCCCCATCTCTGAAGTGATCAAAAGTAACACTGGAACAGGTACTTAAACACCAACAACTCCAAAACCAAACAAAATAAGTACCACAGATGAAGGAAAATAGTTGGCTCAATGATAGAATTCCAAAGCTGGTTTAATAGTCAATTCAAACACATAAACGCAATTCCATACACAGCACTTTCGTCTAAGTTGCTAAGATTTCATCAGATGCAAACAATAAATGAACCAACTCATTATATAATCCATTATCTTAATTATTCAAGTAATCCACCAATGAGAATACAATCCATTGTCTCAGTAAAGCATGTCATTGATTTCACAGACAGCATGAAATATACTCAAGAGGCAGCGACTGGGAACACAATCCAAATTTAATGGTGCTTCTGGTACCTCGGCAAACAGCCTTCAAGGAATGAAGTGCTTACTACAAAATGCAGGGAGTTTGCACCCAATGAAAGAAATGCCTGATAATTGCCCATGTAAAGCACATGTCACAATCAGCTCTTCCTTTTTTGGGCCAGTGGGTGGATTCATAGCAATTGCCTAGGTGGTTGGTAGGCAAGGGGAAAGAAAAATAAAAAAACACAATGGCAGAAAAGAGAGAAAATTCATTTCACAGAATACTAATGGATCAAACATATAGTATCCTTCAAAAGCAACCAGGATTACTTGCACTTTGGAAAACAGATTAATCACACTTACAATTGCTTTCATCAGTTCTCCAAATGGCCCAAAAAGACCGTGACTCATAGTTATCTGGTGTCTTAACTGTCCCATTCCTGCTGGACATCCATGAGTATGATAAACTTATATGTGTGGTACCATATTATTAACTTATTGAAAACTGATCTTTGTTTCCTTTAAGGGTGCTTCTTGATATTCCAAGGAATATAACTGCAATCATCCCAATAACAAGATTGAAAATGTGAACATAGGTCACGTATATTAAGTCTGACGCTGCAGCACTTCAGAATATTCCCCCTATCTTCTGAGGTACAGTGTTCACAGACTTGGTATATCTAAGTAGGAAGGGTTTGGGGGGGGTGAAGTTTCCCATGTCTGGAGTGCAGAAATTAAAGCTCCCTTCAAAAATGCTATAAAGGTGCTACAATGACATTTTCTTTACTGAGTTTCCTTTGAAGTCACACTTTAGTTTTCTAAGTTGACAGACTCCTAATTATGGGTCTCACAGTTGTGATAGAGAGCTATTTCACACATTGTGATTAAAGCTAACTACCTACAAAACATAATTGTTTAAAGACATGTACTGTACTGCATCCTTCTCCAAAAGGTTACAAATTTTCAGCAGATGCCTAACAGAGACTGACAGCTTAGTAATCCCTATTACAGGTGGTACCTCACAATTCGACCACCCCACAACTCAATCCATGCTTCTGGCCACCAGGGCATCCTGCAATTTGACTACCATCTCACAACTTGACCCGGAAAGGAGGCTGAAAAGTTGTTCTTTCCTGTTGTCGTTGTGTTGTTTATATAGTGCAGCTGCTTCTTTTAAGTCTGAAGAAGTGAAGAAACGGGGCCAAAGAAGAGTGATACTGGCAGGAAACATAAATGGCTGAGCATTGAAAGGAAGAAATCAATCATAGGTAAAACTGAGAGAGGATGTAAAATAGGATTACTAGCAGAACAGTATGGCATGCCTAGGCCTGCCGTCTCAATATTTTGGAAAAATAGAGACAGCATCATCGGTGCTAAGGTGTTAAAAAGAGCAAAAGATGTTTTGGACAAACACAGGTAAACAATTCATGAATATATGGAGAAAGAAGATGTTTTTTGTTTGGATCTAGAAGAGGCAGATGACGGGAGGTGAGGCAGATGAAGGGAGATCCAATAACTCAGACCAGGATCTGTGAGAAAGCTAAGCTCAACTTTGAAGACCTACAAAAAAAGCTCCAGGAAGTAACTCATAGTAAACAGAGCAATTTAAAGCAAGTAGGGGATGGATCCACAGATTTAAAAAAAAAGAAGTGGCATCCACAGTGTTCTGAGACAAGGAGGGGCACCTAGTGTTGACAAAGAAGGTGCACAGAAATTTGTCTTGGAATTTGAAGAATTGATATATATATATATATATATATATATATATATATATATATATATATATATATATATATATATACAGAGAGAGAGAGAAGGCTATCTGCCAGAACAGATTTTTAATTGCAATGAAA
This sequence comes from Protopterus annectens, assembly GCF_019279795.1. Lineage (NCBI taxonomy): Eukaryota > Metazoa > Chordata > Ceratodontiformes > Protopteridae > Protopterus > Protopterus annectens. The sequence continues at coordinate 1,070,868,211 of NC_056727.1, forward strand.
TTGGGCTTTTCTGGAAGAGATTGCCAAGTAGGACTTGTATAACCCAAGAAGAAGATACGATTCCACGTCACAAGCCCATGAAAAATAGGCTCACACTCCTCCTGGTGGCAAATGCCAGTGGAGACTTCAAGCTGAAGCCTCTGCTGGTGTATCACTCAGAAAACCCAAGATGCTTTGGAAAAAAGATTATAAAATCAAAACTGTCTGTAATGTGGAAATCAAACACCAAAGCTTGGGTAGATCAGTCAGTTTTCAAGGACTGGATTTTCGAGGAGTTTGCTCCAAGTATGAAGAAGGACCTGACAGACAACAATTTGCCAATGAAAGCTCTTCTGCTTCTGGGCAGCACCTCTGCCCACCCATGAGAGTTAGAGGAGATTCTTCAGCTAGACTATGATTTCATCAAGGTTCAGTTTCTGCCTCCCAACCCAACTTCTCTCATTCAACCTATGGATCAACAAGTCAGTGCCTGTTTCAAGAAGCTCTACACAAAAACACTCTTCTCAAGGCTCTTCAATGTGACCTGTTCTTCAGATAAAACACTGAAGGAATTCTGGAAGACTGTGTTCAACATTCTTTATGTCATGTCATTTATCAAAAGTAACTTGGATGAAATGTCACAGAAAGCCTTTCATGCAGCCTAGAGGAAACTGGTTCCTCCATTTTCTCAGGGTGAAATTGTGGATGAGGCAGCTGAAGGTGCTGAAGCATTTGAAGTGCTGCAACACCTCATTTCCACAGCAGAGCACCTGGATATAAGGGAGGTGAATGAGGCAGATGTGGAGGAACTGCTACAAGACCATGACGATGAGCTCAAAATGGAGGAACTTACAGCACTTTGCAATGAGCAGTTCAAAGAAAAAGAAAGGGAAATTTCTTCTGAAGATGCAGACAACAGGGAAAAAGGACCTATGCCAACAGTTTGTATTAAAGAACTTTTATCCAGCTGGGAGAAGGTGCAGGCTACAATCTTGGAGTGATACCCTAACACAACTGACATAAACAGGATGATGGACTTACTTAACAACACAATCATGCACCACTTCAAGACCATCCTGAAAAAGAAGGAGAGACAAGTTAACTTGAACAATTTTGTTTTCAATTACACCTGCCAGAAAACAGTAAACAGTTGTTATAATTGATATCCCATTAAAGTGAACTAAATAAAGCATAGCAGTGTAATCATAATTAGAGACAACAAATGTTCATTTCATAACTGCTATCGCACAATGATGTAATGAGCATGCATTTTAACTGGACAGAAAACATGTTAGCCTACATTCTTAGATGGATTTAACATCAAATAAATTTATATTTGACATGTGAGCCATAGTTTTAGGAATGTACGGTAGTCTTCCATTCCTCCTCCATCGCTCCTCTACATTGTCTCCTCCATTTAAGAGATGGTCTACACTCCAAATCATGGTGAGCTACATTTTTTGATTTTTGTTTTTTTTTTGTTTGAATTTTTCAATTTTGTTTGGGCTGGGAATTAATTAAACCATTTTCCATATGTTTGTATGGAAAATGATGTCTCGCAATTCAACCATTTCACAATTCAACCGCCGATCTGGAACTGATTGCGGTTGAATTGTGAGGTACCAGCTGTACAAATGCTGTAACTTGTTGGCCAATCAGCTTTAAAGCATGATGTCAGCAGCTCATTTTTCATAGGTTCATAGGTGTATACTAGGTTAATGACCATTGGGGCCTTTATAAACTTAGCCAAGCATCCGAAAGATATCCCACAAGTTTACATGTCTTAGACATTATTTTAAGGAGTATATGTAAGCTAGGGCAAGATTTCCAGGCTGCCTCTGTCCATTTGAGACATAGATTGTAGACCCATGGTGTACTTTCAATTTCAAATCCACTGGTCCAGGTATCTGTTAAATAGGTTTAGGGAAGAGCTCTGCTTCACATGGATGAGAAGCCTGTTCCAGAGAAGGGGAATTCTCGGAGACACATATGTGTCCCTCTAACATATCCTATTTATGCTGCAAGCAAAGTTTAAAAACCTAGATCAAGTAGTTCTAATGCTATTCATTTTGCAGATTTGCAAAAGGTCCATCATCGAGGGATCCAAGGATGCCTTGGATGCCAGGTGTAGATAGCTTCTTAACAGTCTATAGGAAGCACAGTACAGAGACAGGGCTTGGAGGTGATCTGCATTGTACATGCTATGAAGAACCTCTGGGTATGTTCCAGTTGTTGCATGTGCCGGGAAGAATTTGGCCAGGTCACCAGAGAACTTCCACTTTTCTTTTTGATATGTGCAATGGGTCTTTTTCATCCACCTAAGCTACTTCCAACTGAGGCAGATGAGACCTCGGTTAAATGTCTCACCTGAAGGACAGCATATTCCAAAGTGCTGCAGTGCAGTGCTGGTGGTAATGGAAATTAGGAATGTAACTCACAGCCTTCTGATCTTCTAAAACCAAAGGCAGGGGTGCTAGCCTCTGAGCCACTGACACTGTTTACTTATGAGCAGACAGTGACCAAGGGTGAGAATCAAAATGTGTGCCTTATGTCTGTGCCAGGTAAGCCCCCCCCTAAAAAAGGGGTTTCAGTCAGTGAGGCGGCTCTTCATTTTTTCATAATTTTCTACATTTATGGATATCAGCTACCTTAAAAAAGAAACAAGTTAACATATTGTATTTATATTTGACTTATGTAGTTCCAGATCAACTTCCTGAAGCAGAAATTGCTAAAACACATCTTTCCGGGAAGGCAAGTTGTACATGATGAGATTCTTGATTGGGGGCCCTAGGGGGTCCAGTTTGTGATGCTTATGACAGATTTGTGCATAAATGGTACAGAACTCTGGTAAGGGTATGAAAAAAGAAGGGTGGGCTCAGACATCATGCTGCTGGTAATGTGATATAGCAAATGCAGATGAATTACATATGTGATGGGCATGTGAGAAAATTAAACAGTTATGGAAAATTGTTAGGAGAATCGAGAGTGGATATTTCAGGAAAAGATTCCAGACTCATGGCAGTTCTCTTTGTTTGGAGTTGACACCACAAGTAGGAAATGGCGTAAAGAAGAAATTTTGGAATTACAGTTTGCGGTAGGGGGTATTACAAAGAAAACAGCAAAAGTGTGGATGAATAAAGTAGGTAATAGAGTGGATACATGGTATAATAGCAGAAAAAAGAAAGAGAGAGAACACCAAAACAGAACACTAATTAAGAGAAAAATGGAGAAGGAAAGTTTGTAGTGATCATAAACTGAGAACATTGTTATGAGATAAGATGTAGACAAGGGGAAACAAAGAAAGATACAATAAGCTGGATATCAGAAGTTGGAAAGAACAGTTTGAAAAGTGAGAAGGAGTGCTGCAAAAAGGGGGGGGGGTTGAAAAGGGTTTAATGAAAGTTGACAGAAAGGACAGTGAGGAAGACTGTCTTATAAAATCATACAATAGAAATTATCTATTGATGCAGTATGCTTAATGCTTTGTCTATAGCTTGTGAGTCCATGGAAACTGTGATGTAATAATGCAAGAATATTGATATGTGGAGAAAAATGTGAAAAACAATTAAAAAATTATAGAGATAAAACAATAAGTTGCTAAAACATAGCTCACTGAAACCACAAATGACTAAAAGATATGTAGAAACATATGATGAAAATGGGAATCAAAGAAAAAGTTAACACTTAAAGGTCAGGTTGACTTAAGATGCAGGATTTGATTCTCATTTTTTTAATTATTAAGGCTTAAAAATGCAGGCAGTGCAGCAGGCCAGTTAATCTAACTATGAAATACAACAATGATGTTAACAACAACACACACAGGGGAATAGAAACCTAACCTCCTTTATCCCTCAAATTATTATTTCTCTAAGATCGAAGCAATTTCAAGTGTGTTTTTTTGTTTTTACCTTAAAAGCTGGGTGTTTGGAAGGTTTCACAAACAGTGGCTTTAGAATAATAAGTAAGGAGATTTTGAGGGATGATGCACTTCTGATTTGGGGGTGGTGCAGGGTCTGCCTAACATGCATTTTAAAATGTAAGTATATTTTATTGTCTGAACTATCTTCAAGTCAATCACTTTCCATACAACAACTTTTGGATATTTTTTCAGTTAAAAATATTTATTGAATTGTTTTTTAGTAAATACTGATTTGGGGAGTCAAAATAGAGCCAGCTATGCACAGTAGAAATGAATACTGAAACATAATGGATAACTGAATAGATTACAAAATACAGAATACACTAAACTGTGTAATGGATACTGCCAACACTCTGACAGTATATGGAAAGCAAACTATTTGTCCCAATCTCCTTCAATAAACACATCACATCAAGCGATATTTGGCAACCTTTATTAAACTTCCATAAACATACCTTTATTGACCAATATTTTAATTTATTAATCGAAGCATAAACATCCATATAACTGTTAACTAGGGCAGCATGACCTCACTCACCCTGACCAGATAAGCAGCATCCTCACCTCTGCTCACTTTCTTTTACTTATCAAGCAGCATGCAGCTGCTCTCTTTCATTTCCCAACTCATTGAAATTAACATCCAACACCAGTAGGGGAACATAAGGGAACAGAAGAGAGACGAGCCTACCCTTCTTTTCTGCCTACCCCAACTTATAAAATAACCACAATCCCCAATGTTCCAAAAATAGGGAGGGAGAGTGGGTAGCAAGTCCATGCCAAAAATGTGATTCCTTGCATAAAACCCTTAAGCCCCTCCTTACACTTACATCATTTCCCCCCAATCCTCCTACTTTCCCCTTTAACCCTTTCATCCCCCACTAACTTTCTTCCCCTGCCCTCTTAATTCCCATTACTATTTCTAACTAACCCTGGCCCCACCTGAAGATGTCCCTGGACAAACTGGTTTGTTACCAAACCTCATTTGTCATGGTCCCTTTCAATAAACACATCACACCAAATGATGTTTGATGACCTTTATTAAACTTCCATAAACATAACTTTATTGACCAATATTTTAATTTATTAATCACAGTGTAAACATCCATATAATTATTAACTAGGGTAGCATGACCTCGCTCACCCTGACAAAATACACAGCACCCTTACCTCTGTTCATTTACTTTTACTTATCAAGCAGCATCTAACCTCTCACTTTCATTTCCCAACTCACTGAAATGAACATCCAACACCAGAGGGGGAACAGAAGAGGGACAAGCCTGGCCCTCTTTTTTACCAACCAGGCTGACCAGGCTGACCAGGCTGTCCCCCCTCCTACATTCAAAAACTTTCAACAAACCCTCCAAACCAAACTTAACCATACATTAAAAAGGTTGAAGCCAAACATCATTCGGTGTACTCCATCCTTGAACCAAACTGGATCCATGTCATTAACATCCTAAATACCTGTCATATAAATACCTAAAGCAGCCAGTTGCCTAGGCAGCTGAACGAAACCAATAATTATTCTCCAATACCAAAATAATACCCATACCTTTGTATAACTTCTGTAAATCAAGCATATCCTCACTTATCCTAACTACAAACTGTAGCTTTGTAATTATTCCCAAGTCGTCACCTGCCAAATATACCACCAAAACACTAAAAAACCCAGTGCCATCTGAAACAAAACAAACCCAATTGCATGCCATCCTGACTAAACTGCATTGTCCCTTTGCTGCCTAAAGGATATAATAATGACCAAAATGAGAATCCTTTCCTAAAAGATACATTTAATAATAATCCAGCCGTCATACAGACTATTATAAGGAAAAACATCTAATGATCAACATAGCATTTGCTAACCATCAAACCACCCTCTTAATGACTTCAATGCATCCTCAAAGCAAATACCTCCCAGATTGTAACCCAATGAAACCCCATTACCAATGCCAGCCCTTGCAAAGAAAACTTATCTTGTCAATAACCATAGTCTGTCAAACCTCACACTATTAAACCTACCCCAACCCCTGTCCAAGATTTAGTAAAGCCACATAAACCTGCCACCTCTGTGACTGTACTAAATAGAGCTAAATCCTACCTAACAAACTGATCCACCTTACCCTGTCCCAAGCCTAAATGCAATTTAACAAAATTTTGCAAAGCCCTACCATACACCTTCCTATCCAGCTCTGCCCAGGAATCCTGTACCACATCTGACCACTCCAAGCCAACCTGACACACCTCACCTGACAGCACCAAGGGCTTGTACCACTGCCCTATTGTCCAAATGAAAATTAACCATTTTCCCCCACAGCTTCTCCTACTAAACCTTTGAGGGCAAACAATCTTAAACTAACTCCAAACAGTAACATCCCTCCTCCAAAGGTCCTTACATCCTGTACATCCCTCCTCCAAACATCTTTCCATTCTACCGGCCTATAAGCCAAAAACTATTCTCCTCAAAATGTGCAAAATTCAGGAGCTTGAAGAGCTCCATGACATCCTTAATCCGCCCTGGTCCCACAATTTCACCCTTCAATGTAAATCAAACAAACAGTGGCCTGCAACCACTAGCAATCCCTGAAACACAATGCCTTGCTTAGGCATTCAAACTTCTGCTTAAACAACTGACCCAATTCCTCACACATCCCCATCACACACACACATACCTTGTAATGCTCTGTCAAACCCTTCACCTAGTCTTAAAAACATCCAGATAACCTAAATCCTTCTGACTGCCCACCTGCTGCTGCCAAAGCCAATGGAAAACAATGCTAAACTCCGGAGTAGTACAGGCGACCGAGCAACCTATCTGCATAGCCTTGTCACTGGAAAACTTTAACCCAACTACCATTCCCACAAAATCTAATTCAGTCACAACTCTGAATGCCTTAATGAACATCTAATAAAGTAGTATTACCTGCAAACTAATTGTGCACCACTCCAGCGTCCGGATCTTCCCCCACAGCAAAATCCAATACTGTTCAAATCCACTTCCTTCAGGCCACCAGCAGATGCAAACTCTGCACTTCCCCATCTTCTGTGACCTCATTGCACACCACTCCCCTGACCAAAATGTCCACTGCAGCAGCATCCATTACTTTTTAAGCCTGCTTCCTTCAGGCCACTGACTGATGCAACTCTGCACTTCCCCATCTGCAAAAGTACAGAAAGCTGTAAATCCTCGGCACACCCACAAACCAAAACTTCTTAATGACATCATTAGATGTTGCCAAAGGCCTACCCTGTTCATCAGCTGCTCAGTCACTACAATGCTGCATATCCTCTATCCCCAGTAACCTGGCACCACTGTATCCCTCAGCAAATCCTTCAGCAACCAGCGAGGGAACATACTGCAGCAAAATGGTCTTATGACACAAGCAGCAGTAACTGACCCTATGCATTTAAATTACACCAATTAAAATGCAGAACATAAAGTGCACTACCAAATGAAGTATGTTACAACTAGAATTGTGATGATGGATAACTTAAATATAAAAATACCTGTGTTACCTTGTAATTTCCATACAAATACAGCACTATATGGGCCAAGTTAACTTATTTCATAAAAACATTCCTGGGAACATTTCTGTAAGAAAGCACTACAAAAATATCCCCACAAAAATCACTCTTAAACAAATTAAAAGTTTAAGCAACACTACATATTCATCCGAGCAACCTTGGCAGCTTCTCCCAAGTGCTGGTTTCCTCTACAAGCACCTCTAACAACAACATGTACACCACAATGAAACTTAGGATGCTTAAAACAAATGAGTAAAATACATCTATAACATACCCAAACCTCTCAAGTGTACCTCATTTCAAGGAACGTTCCTCATTTGGGGGTCGTGAAATATTTACTTTCCTCGAAGTTTCACACTGAAAGAGTCTGCCACACTTTCCATGTTAGCAACTTAACTGACATCAATGGTAAATAGAACTGAATCATATTATTTCATTAAAAAGGCCTATTCCATAACTAAAAATATCACATTTTAACTATCCTATGAGCTTTCTAGTTAAAGTTGTTAGTAAGCCACTTTTTGCCCATTTGTTCCACATTATGAGAGGCAGCGCAGTTTGGAAATGGAAGGTTGAAAGCTAAGAACGTACCCGTAGAGCATTTTGACCACTTAAGCTACAATGAAAAGCTGAAGCACTGCGTCTGACCACCGCTTTACAATTCTCCCACATTCTACGACTACAATGGAAACAATAATCAGGGTAAAGAAAATTAAACCATTCCATACCTCCGGGCAATACAGCAAATTACAGAACCTGAGATGGCATCTGCATTAACGGGAAGGCTTTACCCAACATAACCCCCCATAACATTATTAAACTTGTAGCAGGTTTCAGTTGGGAAGCCATCTGCAAAGATAAAGAAAACATTAGAACTATGCACACACAGAACAAAATTGCTCTCATAAACTTAGCATGTGAGCAAGCATGTGCAAGAGCGAATGTAAGCATGTGTGTGTGTGTGTGTGTGTGTGTGTGTGTGTGTGTGTGTGTGTGTGTGTGTGTGTGTGTGTGTGTGTGTATGTGTGTGTACTTTTGCGCTTCAGTCCCTGCATAGCTTAGCAGTTATGCAGAAAGCAAACCTCTCAACTAACCCTGATTTTACAGAACATCCCTCATTTTTTTCTCATATTTTGAAATGTCCCTCATAAAATTTTTGATTTTTTTAAACTTTGAGAATTTTGGATAGGATGATAATGAAAGATTTCTGTTACATACTTCTTATTCTTCAGTAAATACATGTTGATGTAAAACCTATTATTCTATTATCTTTTTAAGTGAATTAGAATAATATTTAAAATTGTCCCTTATTTTGTCCCCCCATTATTTTTTGCTATGTCCAGAATTCTTGAGCAGAGTTGAAAGGTATGCAGGGAATAGTACTTATCAACTGTAGCTGATTTTACAGAATATCGCAAACTTTTGTTTCACATTTTTTGCCATCCCTGATTTTCTGGTAAATCATTGAGGATTAAGAGGAAGTCAATAATGCCAGCCATTAAAGTTTCTTATTTCGTATTTAGAAAATGAATGATGCAAAACCCATTGTTCTATTAAATTTTAAAGCGGATTTGAATAATATTAAAAATGTTCCTGGATCACATCCCCCCATTATTTTTCGCTTTATCCAGAATTCCTGAGCAAAGAAGTTGAATGGATAATACTGCTTTGCTTGTGTCATCTTCTTAAACATTGTACTAACCTTTATTTGGCATAAAACCTGTTGGATATGGCACTAATGGCATCATTACAGCATCGGTCCTGTTACACTCCTGCTGGTACTGCGTGCAAAGAAGTGTAGATGAGTCATATGCCATTGTAATAATGTTGTTTTCTAATGGCATGTATAACACTTTCTGGCAGCATCTCGTTTGCATATTGCATTGCACATGTATGCAGCCATATTATTGCAATGGTTTAGGTCATTTACTTGGTCCTCTAGAATATATCTGTTTACTAGATCAGACCACAAGCCCTGCCTTATAACAGCATATTCATGAGTTACTCCTACAGTCATGCTATGCAGACAGTCTTATACCACAGCACCAGTATGTAACGCTCCTTTGTCTCTTACTGCTTGTAGTCACACTGTACTCATACTGTAAGTCATTTTGTTCAGTATTAAAACTTGTAGATGCCCAAATAGTACTTTACTGCAGTACTACACATCTCTCGATTTTTTTGTTCAAGAATTCTGGATAGAACCAAAGTAACTGGTTGGAACAAAGACCAAAAATCAGGGGCAGTTTTAAAATATTGCTCTAATTAGTTTAATAAATTAGTGGAACAAGTTTTTCATCAACATGCATTTTCTGAACAACAAGAAGTATGAAATCCAAATGTCTGTTATTGACTGTAATTCTCAATAACATACAAGGAAGAGAAAAAAATATGAGAACCATCAACCATGGCAAAAAATGAGGCAACATCAGGTATATTCTGTAAAATCAGGGGTAGTTCAGATGTAAATGACGAGAAACTAGTGGACTTAAAACTTTGTTGATGAGCTCAGTCACAATAATTTTCAAAAAATCAGCAGAAAGCCTTTATTCATGAAACAAACGATGTGATCCTAAGTAACAAAAAATCTGAAATATTTTAACAATGTTAAACATATCAGCTTTTATATACTTGAAAGTAGGTGTGGAACATATACGTATAGTTTAATTTTAAAACAGCCTGTTTATGGCAAACAATATAAACAGGGCCGTCAAAGTGGATTTTAGAACAGCAACAAATATTTTATAAGACTCGAATTAATACTGAAAACAGCCCTGACATTTAGGAGCAAAGTCCAAGCTATATAACAATCTGTTCTTCCTGTTCTAACTTACAGTTTTTGGGTGATTAACTGACCCAAAAAGGTATTGGATCATTTCTAAAGGAAAACAAGAAAAATGCTTCATGTTTGTCAAATGATTTATAAAAATCAGTGTATACCAAGATTATATATTCCCTGTTCTGAAGGAGGTATGGGCCTCCTCAGAATTCATTACATGTATAGGTCTGCAATCACAGGACTGTATACATGTCAGCTGACCTCACAAGATCCAAACATTTTGAAAGTTTTAAAACATCTGGAGAACAAGTCTAGAATGAATTCCCTTCTTAGTTTAGCAGATGCCTATCGTTGTCAAGGGAAAATGGAAATCAAACCAGAAATAGATAAAAATCAGGCAAAAAAAAAGCAAAAGAAGAACTATAGGGTAAAGGATCAGATGAGAAGGCAAGAAATCTGGAAAATGTATAAATATAGTTGCAAGTACAGAAAACTCCTGGAACAACATCCACAGGAATAGTTAAGGAGAGAGATGTTAAAAAACCAAAGAGGAAAGGTTAATAATAAGTTAAGGATAGAGGACTGACTACACATTGGTTTACAAAGTCCACTGAACATGTCGGGTGAAGCAGGTTTTGTAAAACAGAATTGGAAATATTCACACATCTTATTTGCTGGGTGTGATACACTAATGGCTTAAGGCCTGTATACTGAATGGCATAATAATGTGGCAAGACTGTTCCGTTTGGGATTGTGCAAACATTATAATATTGAAGTAGCACTGGAAACATGAACCACAAAGCATTACAGAAAATGATGACGTTTATATCACATGGAATTACCCATTACCAACATTTCAGAAAATAGATGCAAGAAAACCAGTTATAGTGGTCCATGAAAAGAAGACAAAAGTAGCATTGATCATTGAAATTGCTTCACCTCAGTGATTACAATGTCATACATACAGAGAGACACAAAATCATAAAATACCAAGATTTGCAGGCAGAAATGAGGGCAATGTGGGAGAAGGATACCCAGACTGTTCCAATATGAGTAGGAATAATGGATCTTATAAAAAAGAATTTACAGTCCTATTCAGATGTATTACCAATACATGTAACTCCATATGAATTGCAGAAGGAGTCAGTTCTGGGCACATTGCAGGTGCTGTGAAGAGGACTTTTGGCCAGCATCAAATACTGAAACAATACTAATTTCATGAACTTTAATTCATACTTTGACTTAGGAATGTGGTCCATTCCTGTCATGGTATTAGAAACCCAAAAGAATTGGAAAAATTAAACCGGCAATTACAATTGCTGCTCACCATTACGTTTTTTAAGTGTAGCAAAGCCCAAATGCTTAGCATTGCCTGTTAAAACATCCTTCCTCCTTTCCTTTAGTCATACAAGTTTTAGCACACAGGCAGTCTGTGAATGGTATACTTAAAGGCCAGGCATTTAGGTGAAAGTATCAATCCCATTCACACTTGGAATTGGGTGATGAGAGACAGTAGTTTTATTTATAATTTTAATATGAAATTTATGTGGAATTCTTAATGCTACTCTAATTGACAGTATATGCAATGCATATAATGTATATTCTTCTTTTATCATAGTAAACAGTAAAAATGCCCTTTTTAGGTAACTAAATGCCTCTCTATACCTCCATTCACCCCAGCCTGCCACATCTTCTGGCACCTCTGCCTTTATTGCTATTTCATTGTCTGTTCAGTTTGTCAGCCGAGGTATAGTCCACTGAAGTATTTTTATCAGCTAGCAGATCTATTGACTAAACTTACTTTCAAAGGTCCCTATCCATACACTTCTGGGATGTATTATTTTGACTGGACATTGGAGAGGCAGCACGATGGTCAAGCTTCTGTAGGCCACGCTTGGTGTGCAGAGTATTAATCTTGTGTGCCAGGGTTGGCTCTCGTTTCTTTTCTCCACTGTTATTTATACAGTTTACAGTGTATTTGCTGTATCTTCCATTTTATTATTACTGGGAGAGTTGCCTGGTCCAATTAGCTGTGTGTGGGATTCCAACAGTTTTTGTTTATTTTCACCATTTTGTGCCCTTTGCTTCTCCAGACTCTTGTTCCTTCTATGCAATTTTTGTCTTATATCTTTGGCTTCTGCTGAATTTGAGTATCTCTCAATCTTTTCTGGGTGGCTTCTTCTTTATTATCTGTAACACTTTCCTCTCATCTAGTCATTTTCCTCTCTCTGCATGCGACACCTCTTCTGGATTCATTTGCCTTCCATTCTATCCCTTTATATGCTGTAATGTGTTCCAGTCCTTTCCATGAAGTTTTGTTGCTTTTTCTCTTGTTTTCCTTTATAACACTGCCATGCATCTGCTGTGTCTGTATATCTCCTTATCGTGTTCCAGGCTGATACCATCAGTATGGCTGGGTAAGCTACACTTTCCTGGAAAGTTATTTCAGTTAGTTTTCTCTTCAAATAATCTGCGTCATTGTGATGTTGATGCATATCTGCAGAGAAGTCCTTGACTGCCAACCTACTCTTATTCTTGACACTACTTGTATTGTAACTCAGTCAAAGCAAGTTTTTCTGTAATATCATTGCCATGATAAAGTATTCACTTTGAGGTCTTTATATAACAGAATTTTGTAAATACTATCTGTGTGCTCATGTAATACCCATGTAAGTTGTTAACTTCTATTATGTTTGATTTATTTTTTTTGTAATGGAGATTTTCTCCCCGGGCCTCCGCTGAAAAATAGATCTGTGTCCAGTCGGACTTTCCCATTAAATAAATGTAAAATAAATAATAAATAAATAAATGCAACTTTGTTACCAAGGAGATCCCTGTGTTTCCTACCATACTGGATAATCCATACTCTTGTTGGAAATGAGCTGAGAGCCATAAGCATATCTGGGATTTTCAGCCTTCATTTTTCTCTTTCTGCTCCATGAATCCATTTTGTTCTAAAAATGAAGTTTATTGGCATTTTCATCCCCTTTCTTTCCATAAAGTCTGACAATTCTAAAGTGTGTATATTCTCTGGGACACCATTAATTTGCACATTACATCTCCAACTTCTGTTTACTAAATCATCCACTTTCATTTGTAATGTGCAGTTTCTTTTCTAACTCCAATTATTTTCTTATTCCTCAACAAATCTTCCAAAGCAGCAGTAATCTGATTTTACACACTTTACAGCATGTCCTGAGCATGCAGATTGGTCAAATGGTAGGCCTCTATTTTGTGCATGGTAACATAAATGTGCTTAAAGAGCAGTATCAGCTTTTCTTCAGAATTATCCTCCTTAAACCCAGTGGGTAACTAATTTTCCATTTGCTGCAATACTCCTGCCATGTTTCTTTCAATTTCTTTTTCCATTTGCTGCAATACTCCTGCCATGTTCCCTTCAATTTCTGCTTTCTAGCTCTGTTGTAATTGTAGTTATTTTACTGATTCATTGTGTTGGTGGGGAGAGAGACTGAACTCAGCTGCCATTTTGCCCCAAGCCAAGCCACACCCCTTGCATGGAGAGTTCTGACATGTCTCTCTGCATATCTCTCAGGAATTTGCATCCCATATTGTTCATCCTCACACGGACCACCACCTCCATGTCATAGCCATGTTTCTTACATTAAAGGGTCTTAAGGCCCCTATGGACATTAAAAATCTTGGCACCTGAAACAACTTACCATCACCCTGTCTTTGTCCAGCCTAGTGACTGGATAATCAATGTGCCGGACTGCAGAGTCACTGATCACTAAAACATTTTTATTTATAGATTGAACAGGAGAAGTAGATTTGAAATTATTTAACTCCTGGTGACTCCTTGTTCAATGTATTCCTAAAAGTGATATGGTGTTGGATTTTCACCTTGACTTAGTCTTTGTGTGTCCGGGAGGATTAGTCAAAGATTTTTTTACAGGTCCAACATTTTAGTGTGGGTTGGTGAAGAATGAGGTTGAAGTGTGTATTGTTCACAAATCATGTTTTCTGTCAGAGTGAAACCTTCAGTTTTCTTAAGTATTGACATATCTTACAAAAAAGAGTGTTACTGTTGAGTTAGAGCTCATTATCCAGGAGCGTAAGTTAATTACTACACTGTCTGAGGATATCAAGTCATGTGAGGCTGGCGACAAACAGAAGGGCAGTAAGCCAGCTAAACTTTCCTTTTAGGTCAGAGATTCAAAGAATTAAATTAAAATTAAAGGGAATACTGTGAGTAGGTAAATGATATATTTATTAGAGATATACTTTATCTATATAAAGGGAAAATGTTAACAGATTTAAATCCAGCTCAGAAAATGGAGTTCCCTGTAGCTGATTGCGCATCATGGTCTATTTCTCTTACTGCTGCCTGAGAATGAAACTATCGTTTGAGTCAGATGTGGTAAGAAGATTTGTTCTTGGTCTGTTTTTTGTCTGAGAGAGCTCTTCAATATGATTCTTTTCTGTCCATATTATAAACTGTCTTAATGAAGTCAGTAATGGGATTGTTAAAGGCCATTCCAGAGTCTGTGCTGGGGAGGACCCCTACAGGACCCTTCCTGTGGTCACTTAGATGGGCTTTCAATAGGCTATGGATAGGGATTCATTCTCTTGTGAGTGTCATCTTACTTTGAGAATGGGTCAGGCTCCTTTTTATTAGATGTTGCCTTCAAGAATAAAAAGCTATTTCACAAGGGATTGTAGACTGTGCGCAAGAAAATCCCTTATTTCATTGAGAGGTGTTCTCTTACCTTCTGCTACCCCACTTTTCAAAGGAGAAGAACAGTCCACTCAGCGCTATAACTCAGCTTTTGGGGCAGTCCTACTTAATGACCTCTCTAGAGGTCTCTGCTTCATTTTCTAAATAAGGAGAAAATCCATCCCATACCCCTACTCCCTTGTATCGGGGTACCTGTTGCATCATTTAGTTTTTGCTTAATGTGTTCCCTCTGTTGGTGAGTCATTGGGTCCTATTTGCCATTGTTTTACAAGAACCTAGGGAGGGTGGGATTTCCCAGAATGTTTTTTGTTCTTTTGTTTCAGGGGTCTTCAATACAGTTCCCACTGGAACTCTGGTTTTGCACTGCCTCCCCATTATGTGGGTGGCCTTTAGAGGTCCCTCAGACTTTGAAACCTGAACAGGTGTTGGACAGTGGCTAAAGTCTGGAGGGTGGGCAACCCCTAAGCACCTCTTTGTAGGATGCCCCATGGCATATTTTCTTGCCTTGGATTTGTGTGGGCTTCCTCTGGCTGACTCCTCTCTTCTCCAGGTCCATTCCACAGAGTGACCATGCTTTGATGTAGGGGTCCTTCTGGCTCCAGTCCATTATTGCCTTTTCTATGCCTAGAACTTGTACATCACCTAATGATTGTCTTTTCTTTTGCAGAGAGGGATGTCTAGGTTTCACAGAGTAGGCACAGGTATAGGTTGGGCAAATATTAGACCTGATTTCTTATTCTGTATATGAATGCCATCTTATTTGTTAGAGTGCCATTGCATGCAGGTCCTTGTAAGTGTTGCTAGGGTCTTTAAGGTGTCTGTTTTGCAAATTTTTGGAAAGTCACAAAAAATCTTTAATATTTCTTGGTTTTGGTCTTGGTTTCATACACATACTCACACAGCCACATGTACACACACACACACACACACACACACACACACACACACACACACACACACACACACACACACACACACACACTCAAAATGAAACAAAGAACATTAGAAACAGCATGCACATTAGTATGCTGTAGAATAAGGGAAGAATTAGCAGTGCCAGTGGTACAACAAGTAGCATGCCTTTCTTTGGTGATGGAAGACCAGATGTGAGTTCTATTTCCACTTCAACCAATTGAATTGCTGAGTTAGCATTGCGCCATTAGGAGGGTACTCCACTCCTGAGTGCGTCATCCCTCAGAAGAGATACTAACCTGTGGCCTTATCTCCTTGAGTGCTTGATAGCTCAGGTAGATGTAAAGGATTCACCAAAAATGTCAGCAGTGATTTTTTTATCAAAACAGAAAATCCATACAACACATTTCCAGTCAGCCAACACTGTGAAATAATCATGGTGGTAAACTGCAAACATTGGTAGAGTTAGTGCAGGTTATGTACAAGGACCAAATGACACAAGTATGAACAGCATTCTGACTCACAGAAGGATTCTCAGTGGGAGTGGGTGTGCATCAGGGTTCATCTCTTAGCCCACTGCTATTCATACTGGTCATGAGCTACATTAGCAAACAGATTGGGGGGGCAGAGACAGATCAACAAAGTTACTGTATGAAGATGATGCAGCATTACAGGCAGCCTCTGAGCAAGAACATTACTAAAGGATAAGGGAATGGAATGCAAAACTGAAGGCACAGTGGATGAAACGTGAGTACAGATAAGACAGCTGTAATAGCAGCATATGGGAGAAACTAGAAGAAGTTGAGAAATGAGC
This sequence comes from Protopterus annectens, assembly GCF_019279795.1. NCBI lineage: Eukaryota > Metazoa > Chordata > Ceratodontiformes > Protopteridae > Protopterus > Protopterus annectens. The sequence goes on from NC_056727.1 coordinate 1,070,884,832, forward strand.
TAGAAGGAAAAACAGTGAAACAAATTAACAGTTTCAAGTAACTGGAGGGGTGATTAAGGAGAAGAGAAGTCTGATTCAGGAGGTATATGCTAGAATTAGAGAGGATGCAGCCAACTGGCACAGTGTCATTGGTAGTGTATGACAAAAGAATGCTAAAGAATCTGAAAAATTAGGTGTACAAAACAGAAGTGAAACCAGTACTACTGTATAGTACAGAAACCTGGGCAGTTAAGGCAGAGCAGTTGACGAAGTTTGAGATGATGAAGATGAAGTGCCTGCGACAGTAGGATGCACACTTTGGGAGAGATGAAGAAATGAGGACATCAGAGCAGAAGCCAGAGTAGATCAAATTGCAGAGAAGGTCAAAGAGTACAGATTATGATGGTTTGGCCACATGTACAGAAAAGCAGAAGTCAATCTGGTGAAGAAGATTTGAGACAGACAGAAGAAGGCAAGAGGAGACTAGGGTGCCCAGCAAAGAGTTGGATGGATTGTGTGAAAGAATATCTGTGGTGGTCAGAGAAGATGGATGGATAGCATTGAACTGAGAACGATGGCGACTGCTCACATGATACTCCGACCCCATGTGCAAAATGGAGAAAAGAGGGTTGATGATGGTGGTAAACTACAAACAATTTATTAGTTTAGTACTTTCACCCACTATTTGCACTGGACTTCATCAGAACTAATAAATAGAATCCCTGCTCGAGTTTAAACAACCTCAAGTTAATCACATGTTTTTCCAGACCAATCAAATCAACTCATCAGCTGCATCATATACTTAATAAAAGGACTGTGTTCAACAATGTAAGAAACAAAAATCCATATTTTTATGCCTGTATATGCATGGAAAGGTATGAATGTATATGTGAGTGTGTGTGTGTGTGTGTGTGTGTGTGTGTGTGTGTGTGTGTGTGTGTGTGTGTGTGTGTGTGTGTGTATATATATATATATATATATATATATATATATATATATATATATATATATATATATATATATATATATATATCCCCAACCGTTAAGGATATAAAATTGCATTGAAAACTTATAAAATAGAAGCAACATATTAATTGCATGTGGCCTTAAAATATTAATATTTTGAATATATACATACTTAAATGTATCTAATAAAATATGTATAACCATATCAATGAAACCTTATAAAAATATTACATATTATTCAGTATATTTTGAATATATTTTAAAACACCTGATGACTAAAATGCAGTTCTAGCACCACAGAAGTCCGTAGCTTAGCGGTGCATTAAATACAGTTAATTGAAATGTATTAATTTAAGCCAGGGGACACATAAACATTAAGCTTCAGTTGCCAAACTCATTTCTTAAACTCTCTGGTCATTTCCCATTGTTGTGTCCCCCAGGATTTCTTAAAACTTTTACAAGAATTTTAAACTTGAATATACAAGGGTGACTATATACCATCATTAGTCTGTGTTAAGCATTGTTGGTATTTTCTTTAGATGTATCGTGGATATGTTTGTATATTCTCTTACAAAATGTATGTTCTGTTTTTCTATCATAAAAGCCAAGCACTGTTGGCAATCAGCAATGTTCACCAAACCACTGAAACTATAATTAACTGTGTGTGTCACTTTCAAAATGTTATTAACTATTTGAATAGGCAATAGTTCTCCCTAATATATATATATATATATATATATATATATATATATATATATATATATATATATACATATATACATACATACATCACCTGCAATAGCCACTTTTTGTGGTCCCTCTTATACATTTCTCAATGGTTTGGTGAAAATACTTATTAAAATTACTGTCAGACGCATTCTTTAGGTCCCCCCCCTTTTTAAACAAAGGGTCAGTTCCAACCACATTAAACATTTTTTCATCACATTTTAAAATGTCCCATTTTTTTCTTATGATATCTTTGATTGACCCTGCTTCAGTACTGTACTTTAACACTAAAAATCTTACAAAATTAACCTCCTTGCTTTTCTGCTGGGGCTGTTCCTTTGGAGACCATAAAAGTCTTTGTCCTTAACAATGGCACATTCTTACTTTTTAAAACTTATAAATATAAAAGGTTTACAAAGTCCATAACCTCTCTCTAAAACATTAGTTCAATATGTCACGTTCTTTACAGATTTTTTTGTGTTCTGAAATCATCTTACATAATCTGTCAAACAGCCTCTTTACTTTACTTTCCTTCTGGGCCATGGGTGGTGGATAGAATAATGCAGATACGAATTCAAATGTGTAAGCTTCTTAAAAATGTTTGACACAAAGCCAGTACTGACTTTATGTATGGAAACAGTAAGATAGTTGATAACCTTAGAGTCATGATGGTAAGTGAATTTAAAAAAAAGTTGTTGAGTTATTAATATATTATATGCATTTTTTTCACATTGTCTACAGTGTTTATTCAGAAAAATATATATCTATGCATCCATCCATCTGTCCATCCATCAATCAACAATCCATTTTCTCATTTTTCACATGGGGTCAGGGTATCACTTCAAAGGTGACAACCATCTAGAGCCATTTCCAGCTAGATATAAATCTAGATTGAAAAATGCAATTCTATTCCCATTTCCACATGACTAGATTAGCATAAAGTGGGGCACATGCTATCACCATGGCCACACCCTTAATTTATTTATTGTACTCACCTTCAAAGAACAACAAATTTATTTAACTATATAACAGAACAATTTCCATGAGGACAGTTAACAATTAAATACACACGAAATCTAAAAATTCACAAATAAGTAGTTCTTTTCTGCATAAATGTAACCCTACATCATGAAAATAAATATAGGATATCTAAAGTGAGAAAGGTTAAGTTTTCATTCCAAAACCCTTTGTTTATGTTACTAAAAAATGCTAAGAATCTTTTAATGGGCATAATCAATTGTCACAAAAAGGTTTTAACATTCTGTCTATATACACAGCCAAGGGATATGTTTTGATCCCTGGGCCGCTGCAATGGATCTGAACAGAGGACAATCAATGTCTATGCTAACCTTGGGGATATCAAAAATCATTGGTGTAATGGAATCCCTCAAATAAAACAAGTTTTACAGATCTTGGGTTAGTGTACACAATCCAGCAAAAAGATCAAATATCTTATAAGCTATATTAATCTTTTCTCAATACTGTCTCATATCTGTCTTCATCTTTCACTAAGTTAAACATTCTACCTGTATATGTGATGGCATCCATAATTACTAGACCTCCATCCTTGTCTGGTTTCATCACTCTTATTTCATGGTTTTTGTTCAGAGAATAGAATAAATGATTTCTCCTCTAAAGTTAGATTATTATTATCACACAATTTATTTTTTCTAAACATATTATAAATTTCTCAATCACAAATTTTCTAAAACACTAAAATTAAGGGAGTTAGAGGAGGATTGTAAACGTTCACACTCGGCAAAAAAACATGGAGGATATGTGATACATAATGATGACTCCATCATTTGACCATTTGTAACCAGTGTGGCATAGAGAATGTTTGAACAATTAGTTAGAACAACCAAGGTGCACTTCTTGTAACTTGTAATGAACATTCTGATAACACTATTAATAATTCAGCCCAAGTAAATGCTAGGCAGACCAGCTAGTATGGGGATGTTTCCAGTGGTGACAGTAGCCAGAATCGTGTATAAACTTCTTTGATTAAGTAAGAAATTTTCATTTTTAGAAACTGATGGATCTATGGACAAAGTTTTTTTTTTTTTTTGGCTTATCAGCGTTCAGCATTTGGAAGTGCAGCCATTTCAACAGAGAACCATACAGCACAACAGCTGGGTTGTACTCTTCCACCAGGCTTTGTGCAGCATTTGGAAGTGCAGCCATTTCAACAGAGAACCATGCAGCACAACAGCTGGGTTGTACTCTCCCACCAGGCTTTGTGCAGCATGGTAGCAAAGGAGAGAAGCATGTGCAAGCTACCAGGGCAGCACTGTGGAAGCTCAGGCCAGGGGGAAAGCATTTGTCCTTCATGGCTGCCTGGTTTCCTGGTTTCTTTGTTCAATGTTAAGCTCTTGCCCCAGTACTAGAAACAAATGGGAGAGTCCAAGGAAAGGGCTTGATGATGAAGAGGCGTGAGGGACAAAAAGTTGCTGAAGAAACAAAATTGCACCTACCACCTTAAACAATGACTTTTTTTCTTATTTTTAAGTGATAACACTAATGAATTGAGTCTATGTTAATGTCAGCACATGAAAGTTTAAACATGGGGGACAGGGCATCCCTGGAATTACTCTTTGTGTGAGTTTGGGAGGGAAGAGACAGTGAGTAGACAGGAGAGTGTTTAGAATGAACTGTATTTTTGGTTTGAATAGGATGTGACAAGATGATTTTGTTCCTTTCAGAGAATGGCAGACTGTGTGCAGTAATTATCATTGTTGGCACGTCTTTACTTTGTGAAGAAGGAGGAGGATGTCAGTAGAGATAAATGATCTGTTTATTAGTTTTATCAGATATTACTTTGACAATACACCATGTATTTATTTTATTTATTATAGAGGTTCATTGACCAGGTAGAACACTGACCCAAAATATCCTATAAGAGGCTCAGGCCAGGAAAAATGCAAAGAGGAATATTCAGTCATTAGAAGAAACAGTAAACAAGTGATAATTGCATAATATGAGTTATACAAAACAAAAATACAAAAGCCAGTTCTGGTAGTATAGTGGTATAATGCCCTGCCTACAGCCCAGGTGACTTGAGTTCAATAAGCAGGCAGACACCTGATGTAACTGGCCAGAGAGTATGGGAAAGACTGGTTGCTTCAGCTCATCCATCCTGGGGTGGGGGGGCTGCATCTGGCTCACCATTTGGGTGACATCTAATGGGAGCGCCAGGTATTGCATTGATGGAGCATGAATTTGCATGCATATTCTGTCACTGTGCACATGCATGTAGCCAAGTGAGAGTGCGGTGGCATGCTCCTTATAGCAGGCAAAACACAGTAGAGCTTGTAGAAGGAGGGGAGTGCACCATTAGAAAAGGGATAGGCTGCTCTGCAGGATTAGTAAGATGGCATGCTGATTACCACCAACTGTCATTGGGGAATGGAGGAATGAATGAGTTGATTGGCTACCATGGCATGAATTAATTGGATGTAGGGTTTTTGCCCAGCCTGGATATACCTTGATCTCACCTCCACAAAAAGAATAGGCCAATTGGGTGCATGTAGAGAAACCACTGTGCTAGTCCTGTGGAGTTGAAAAAATACAAAAATACATAAGAAACATAAACAGAGCAAGAATTCCAAAAAGCATCATCTAGTAATAATTACATCATACTAATCCAACAATGTGCAAACAACGAATATTTAAATCTTGAATGTATTAAAACACTTAAGACAAATAGGAATGGAGTTAAACGGAATGACTCCATAAGGTAAGAAGGAGTTATTGGAGAAGGATAGAAAGAGAGAGATGTAGAAATGAGTTACTGGTGAAGTGTAGGGTATGTATTAGGTTGTAGTCGGGTGCTTTGTTTTTACTCTCGTTCTGTTCTTAATAGCCTTAAGAACACCAAGAAATTGCAAGGTCTGGAGAAATTCAAGATGCACTTGAGACTTCTAGTACGCCCATTACTGACATTTACCTTTACTAGGGGCAAGGATGAGACCTCTAATATTCAAACAATGTGCTGTTTGATGAAGTGCACAAGTCAACAAAAATGTTAAGAAGTGCGATGCAATATATACATGTCTTGATCTTTCAAGACACTGAGAGTTACTAGCAAACTATATACTCTGTTATATATTGATGCTTAGATGTTCTATCTTCTTCATTCTTGAATGAAGTTTACTCTAAGGAAAGGAGAAGGGAGTGTGATTGTTTCTTAAATTTGTTAGCCCCACCAGTAAGACCATCAAGCCCTCCCTTGTACCCTGTTGATCCATTTGTTCTTCTTATCCTATGGGAGTGGCACCCCATCATCCCCCCATGGGAGAGGCATCATCTTTCTGGGAAAGATCATCCTTTCAGTCACTCATCATATTGTTCAATGGTAAACAAAGTGAGCTGAGCACCATGGTGGTCTTCATCTTTAACTAGCTTGGGTTCTAATTTCTGCTCAACTGCCCCATTCTGTTCTGATTGCCTGCTTAAACATGCAGAGGATGTTCAACACTAATCCCCTTTGTTGCCTATGTATTTCATGATAGTCTAATGTGTGCCATCTACATGCCATCTGCACCCTGGCTTCAGCTAAGTGAATTGTATGTCTGGTGATGACCTTTGGCCTCCACCAGGGAAGTTCTTGTAGTATAAAGTCCTATAGTGACATTACATGATAGGAGAGATAGGAGAGCCAGCCACAGGGTTTTCAAGTTAACCTCTCCTGCCCTCACCCCCACCAGGTGCTGATTAGTTGCTTTATTTTTAATTTCTATTTTACATTTGTTTACCAGGGTGCTACACTGATCATAACTGACTATTTGCCGGTACTGCACAGGTGAAATAATTCATAAAGAATAAAAAAAAAAGTGGCAGGAAGTTCTACATATCAAAAACAGAACAGTAAGTAACAGTATGTAACAAAAGCGATACAGTAGCAATTAAAAGGGGTAGCAACAATTATGAGAGAAATGTAGATTTTACACATTACATGGCTGTATTTTAGTTTTCATCATAGTGGACATACTGTGGGTAATAACAGTCATGGCAGTGGATGGTGGGGGGGTTAGAAGGTGTTACTAGTTAAGAAAGAATAATGCTTGGAGTTGGGGGGACATTATATGATGTGTTTGCTGTAAGAGAAGTACAGTGTGATTTGGTGTGGAGGATTTTTTTAAGTTTACCTCTGAAGATGGGAAAGGGGAACTTACATTGTGGACAAAACTACAACCTCTACGTCATTGGAGATAACCATGACTTTTCTTGAAATTGCCTAAGCTTATCTTTCTTCATTACCAGAGCTAGGCAAATATCTGAAAAAATGGTTATGGGTGGTCTTAAATATGGCTGTATATTTACACCTTCAATAAACATTCTTGGGTTTTCTTTCTTTTCTTTTTTTGGAGGATGGTGCTCTTCAGCTTCAAAATCTTAGCCCATCCCTTGATACAAAGTGTATTTTATGGATCCACACCTTTTTAGGCCAAGACTTACAACTTATTTTTAAGGCTGCAAGAGAGATCTGCTATTATCTATATGTAAGAGATTATGGGACAGTGGGGGAGAAAGATGAAATTGTAGATGTATGTTGTTAATTGGAGGGACAGACTATTTCATTCTGATGTAAGTGTGGCTTCCTGTCAGTGTTCATTTCTGTCTCCATTTTGTCTGTTCCCTGCAGAACCTGGTTCTTCGGCTTCCACATTGCTGCATTTTTGCTGATCCTAGTGCTGCCAAGGTGGAAAAAGCAAACATCAAACAGTCCCCAAGTACAGTCAGGTGACCTCAGGTGAACCAAGCAGGAAAATCTAAACGCATCTGTAGCAATGGAGGAAAATTATGGTTTCATCTATGGCATTGTTGGTGACTGTTATGATGGGACATATTTGTTTGTTAAGACTTTCTTAAAAAGTATGACTGGAAAATATGGACCTGGGCTTGACACTACAGTTAAGAAGAGCCAGCTTGATCATTGCATTAAGTGCCCCAGCTGAGCATGAAACTCATAAAATGCTGCTTGGCACTAGAAAAAAAAAAAAAATGTGATTGGTGTTGTAATTTGCATTCCTGTTAGCACATAATGTGAGTGTGACATTGCTTTGCTATGGCATATGCAAACAAACGGTTAAAATTCATGCACTAACAATGAAGTTTCATTTGTAAATCAGGAATCCTGCAGTCTCAGCCATTCAGTGTTAGCAGCACTGTGTCTTAAATTCTGCACGTAGCCGGCCTCTAATGCATGTTTAACTAAAATGTTTAACTTTTGGACAGCATAATATTGATACTTACAGATGTATTTTTTTTAGTAAACAAAGAAACTTGAAAAGAAGGAAACAATTTAACTTACATACCACTTCAGGAATCATTTGATTTGTTTGTGTGTGTACAGTATATGGTACTGCATTATCCATTAATACCCTATTGTTTGGACTGAAAAAATGCTCAAATCTCATATATATGTGTATATGCATGCATGCATATATATATATATATATATATATATATATATATATATATATATATATATATATATATATATATATATTATTTATATAATATTTAACAATACTGTTTTTGTATATACATGCATGGATGTGTGTGAATGTGGTTATGTCCAGGAGTTTGCTGCTCGTATAGCCTTATATGCTACCTGGATAAAAGTGAAGAGTTTACTCTAAATATTGCAGCATTTATATACTTTGTGCTTACTGTGGTGAAGCTTCTGATACCTTGTTTACATTCAGCAGTTGAGTTTCCAGTATCTTTTTACTTGCTCTGAGTCTGCTTAAAGTAAACCACTTGCTACAGGGACTAGTCATAAGCACATTTTAGGATCATAGGATCATAGGAGGTTAGTAGGCTATTGGGCCTGAGGCCCTTATAAGCCTAGCCAAGAGTTTAAATTAATCACCCCTGCCAAGTCTCGAACACAGGACCACTTTTAATTTATGCAGCTGTGAAATGCCAGGCTGCTCTTCCCATAATTTTTTCTGCCGCCAAGAAAAGACTTTTTGAGTACTTTGTTTTGCAGTATAGCTATTTATTATAAATGCCATTTAACTTCTTGAAATCATGCAGGTGAAGAGGGGGTGGAGGGAGAGTGGAAGGAATTTGAAAGTTTTAACAGTACAATATATTTAAAAAGTGATATTTAGACAGATTGGATAGTTGTCTCTACTAGATATCTAGGAGTTCTTCATCTCTCCCTCTGCTGTTGCTGTCCAGATTTTGATAAGTATGAAGTAACTATCAGCTTTGTGTCCTTTTTAAGCTACCCACACACAGAATCCCACAGTGAACCTGGAACAGCAGTGAGCAATGGGTGCATCCTGCCCACTATCTGTAACGTTACGTCTGCAGAAATTGTCCACGAGTGTGATGTGAATAGCACTACATAGTTCAGGTAGTTAATTATCTGAAAATCAAGTCCACCACTCACACAGAAAGCAAGGTGATGCAGCAGTGATGTTCATTGTGTTTAGTTGTCCAAGAATTTCTATATTTTTTTGACTGATGACATCAGACAAAAATACATTGAGCAGAATGCATATACTAACTAATAAAGTCTCACAGTTTTCAATGTTGTAAAAAGTGTCTGCATGTACTGATGTATACATTCCTTAAATATTAAAGTCTTTCCATGCTTGCATCATTAATAACGGTCATTACAATTGTCTCAAATTAATTTATCCAACATGTATGACATGTAATGTGTGTGGGTGTATGTATGTTTTGTCTATCTATTTGAAAGAGATCTATGTGTATAATGGAATTTTAAATAGATATATAATATATGTTTATCCAGCATGTATAATACGTAATGTATTTGGATGCATGTATCTTTTATATTTATATACATACAGAATCTTTCTTTGAAGTGGCTTTTTGAGCCAAAGTGAAAAAGCTGGTACAGTTGACTGAAAATCAGCTGACTGAAAAGTACCAGTAAAAAGCTGTGTTTTTTTTTTGTTTACGTTTCATAATTGCAAATGTAACATATTGATTTACATTTACAGTTATTGTTGGCGATGATTTCAGTGGCAATTAGTGGTAATCTCCGGTGAGTTTGTGTTTCAATCACACCCACCGGCGATTATTCATTATAAACTCATTGTATATATCTATCTACATATATATATTTTTTGACGTTTGGTAACCAGGAAAATCTGTCTGGGCAACAAACCCATTTTCAGCAGAGGCCTGGGGAGAAAGGCTCCAATACAAAAAATAAAATATAGAATATAATACATACAGTATGAAATATAAAGTATAAGATTTTAAATAAAATGTGATCAATAAATAATATGTAGCATGGAAATTGAAAACAAAAGTAATAACAAAAGCCAGGCTACATTTACACATGGGTGTCCTTACAAGCATAATTAATAAAATTATTTTAGTGTAATAGTGAATCAGAGCTGAATAGCAGCATTTATCCATGAGAGACATTACATGCATAGATCTCTTGCAGCAATTATATAAAGAAGCATTAAAGGTTGCGATTGCTGAATACATTAAACTAGCAAAGTTCAAAGATGAAGGGTGGCAAATTAATATGACTGTAAGAAGATTATTCAATGTTATAGTATAGCAGGGGGATATTAGCTGAGTAGGTGGGTAAATAGTTGTTGAGTTATTCGATGTTGAGAGAAGGAGGTTGAGTGAAGGAATGTGAGGGGGGTAGGAGTGAAGAGGAGACTAAGAGCTGGTGGAGTAGATAAGTGAAGAATATAAAGGGGGTTAATGATGGGGGACAGGGGAGTGAAGAGGTATAAAAAAAGGGCTAGTAAGGGGATTATTTCAGTGAAATAAGTTATAGCTAAGAATTAAGGTGTGTGACTAGAGAATAGGAGAGAGAAGAGAAGAATGTAGGGGGAATATAGGAGGAAGATGGCAGGAAGTGGAAATGTGTACTAGGGTACTTTGGCACAATGGCAACTACACGAGTTGAGAAGGAAATTTTTAAGTGTGAACTTGAATTTCTTAAGGCTTGGTATGGGTCTGATATCCATATGCAGAGCATTCCATAGTTTGGCAACATGATAGGAATGTAAACATTGCCCAGCTTTTATGTGGTCTATATAGAGTTAAAAGTTGTTTATCTTCAGGTCAGAGGACCCTAGTAGGTATGTAGCTTTGGAAGATAGAATTTAAATCAGGACAGTTTTCAGGTTTATATAAAATTTTGTGAGCAAATGTTAGTTGAAGGTAGTTTAGATGATGTGGGAATTTGGGCCAGGTAAGTGAACTGAGGGCAATACAATGGTGTTTGTAGTAAGATACACCTGTAAGAAATTTTGCAATTTTATTATAGCAGGATTCAAGCATATTTTTTAGTGTATTCTGGGGATGTGTTAGTACGAGGACACCATATATTAAAGAGGGAAGAAGGTAGACTGTGGCCAAGGCTGTTTTGGTGGTTGTGTTAATAAAGTTTTTATGGTGATAGATCATCCCTAGTTTGCAGTGTTTTTTTGATGGCATTGTTTATATGTAGGATAAATGATATACGGTGCAGCTCGAACAGGAAAAACTTTTATTAAAGAGCAAAACAATCCATTAGGTTAAGCACTTTCATCTGTTCATATACAGACTTCCTCAGAACCAAATAACCCATCTCTAACACAGTTTATATATCCAGTCTGGCTTAACCTAATGGATTGTTTTGTTCTTTAATAAACGTTTTTTCCTGTTCGAGCTGCACCATATATCATTTATCCTGCACCAGGTATTGGAGTTTCAGTTTGTCGGTTCAACAGTCGCATTGTTTATATGTAGATCAAAGGTAAGTTTATTATCAATAGATATATGTAATAATTTGGCATGTGAACTACTTCTATTTTTATATTATTTAGTAACTGTATTTTAAAGTCAGTTGACAGAGTCTTAGGTATAAATAGTAGGAGTTTTGTTTTATTGGATTGAGTAATAATTGTGTGCTCTTGAGCCAGGATTCTGTGGAGCAGAAGGCTGCTTGGGTTATTTGCCTAAGATGTGCTATGTTATAAGAGGAGGAGATGATGATAGAGTCATTGGTGTATTGGATCAAGGAGCTTTGACAGGAAGCAGAGTAATGATTATTTGTGAGGGTATTGCAGAGGAGGGGTCCGAGAATGGATCCTTGTAGCACACCTGTTTTGTTAGTAAGACATTGTGAGAGACAGTCTTGCCATTTTACAGATTGTTGTCTATCTGTTAAATAGCTGTTAAACCACTGTTGAGAGGGTAGAGAGAGCCCTGGAGAAGATAGTTGTTGTAAGAGTTTGGGGTGTGAGACTGTATTGAAAGCCGTAGCGAGATCAAGGAATATTGCTGAGGTACATTGGCCAGAGTCTCTTGCTTTGTTGATTTTATCCATGAAAGAAATTCGTGTCATTGTTGTACTATGTGCAGGTCTGAAGCCATCTTGGGTTGGTGTAAGCAATTTGATGATGATAACGTGTTAAAGAACTTGTTTATGTATGCATTTTTCTAAATTTTTTGAAAGAGGAGATAGGATGGCAATGGGTCAGTAGTTAATTAATTAATTAGATTTCCCTCCTATGTGTAGAGGGGTTATGATAGATCTTTTCCAGAGGGATGAGACATGGAATTATGTGATGGACTTGATGAGAATACTAAAAGGGAATGCAATAGCATCAGTAGTAAGTTTCAAGTATTCAGAAGGTAGGTTGTCATCAGAGGGTGAGCAGGGTTTTAAATTGTATAGCAGTTTGCATCTATGGTTAGTGGGTACAGGAGGCAGAGAGAGGAGGGGAAGGGGAGAGTGTGTTGTAGAGATGTTTTTGAGGGGGAGGGAAGACATTGTGGTTTGATTAGAGAGTGCTTGGGAGAGAGGTTGTCTGCAATTGCTGATAGAGTTAAGAGTCATGGATTTAGTGGGATCTTTGAGTAAGCAAGCTATGCTATCTATAAAATGGGTGTTAAATGTTTCTGCAGTTTGGGGTGGAGACTTATCTGTGGCTGGAGCTGGATTTTCCTTGGAAAATGGGGTGAGTAGTGATGAGACAGTACTCCAAAACCTTTTCGGATTGTTTTTGTGATCAGATAACTGTTGTGAGAAGAACTGTTTTTTGTCATTATTTATACATTTTTTTAGCTTGGTTATGTAATTGTTTGTATTTTTGTAGATTAAAATCATTTTTGCCATTCCCTTCAAACTTTGCTTCTGATTACTAGTATTTTTTTTGTGGACTTAGGCAGGATGCATGATTGATTTTTGTCCTTTTGGTTTGAAGTGGAGCTAGGCTGTTAATGGTGTTGAAAAATAGTTTGTTAAAGTGTCTGACTGCATCATCTAAGGGTACTGTTTTTAGTGTGTACCAGTTTAAGGAATTTAATATGTAAACAAGTTGCTGATTAAAGTTAGATAAGTTGCGGGATGTTTTGTAGTTTGTATTTTGGTGTTAGGATGGTTGACCTGTAAGTACATGTGGGTAAGTGTATTTATTGGGGTCTGTGACTAGGTCCAGTTCAGGATAGATCCTAAGATGTTGCTTTTCTGGATTCTAGTCTGTATTGTAATGAGTTGTGTATATCCATACAGATTTATGCAATTTTGCAAGACATCGGTCATTACATTTTTCCAATTAACATTGACGTCACCCATGATGATTGTTTCATTAGATATGTTTTGTGACATCCAAGATAAGATATCTTCCAGTATTGGAACATTGTGACCAGGAGGAATGTACAATACTGTGATACATAGTTTTTTTTCATTTTATTGATTTTTAAGAAGGCTATGAGAATTTTAGCAATACCAAATTTAGGAATTGCTTAATGTATGGAAGTATAGTATATGAGTTACAATATATTAAGGCTACTCCTCCTTATTATGTTAAAGCCTGATGGATGCAGTTCAGTGTCTTAGATGTGAGGCTTTAGCCATGTTTCTATGACTGTATGTATATCTAAGGAGTGTTTTGATAGTCATGTGTGAAACTCAGTGATTTTGTTACAAATACTTTGTATATGTAGTGTAACTAGAAATGGAGTTTTAGGGGCTGGAGCGATAGTGGAGATTGCAGCAGGAATGAGTCCTGGGTTAGGGTGGATGTCCCCACTTTGAGATAAGTTGGAGTATTGGGAGAAATAGTGGTGAATGTGTGTATGGATTGTTATGAATTGTAGTTTTGAGTGGTGTGATAGATTAGGTTTAAGACAAGTTTGCTAATTTTAAATTTTGGAAATAATAGTAAGTGTGACTCAAATAGGCTAGCTGATATGTCAGAGAAGCTGTTTAATTACATCACAATGACTGTGTTACATGTAGTTGATTTGTTGGTTATAAGGATGCATTGGGATTTGACTGAAGTGGAATATGTGAGAAGTAGAAAGGTTACAGTAAGGGATAACAGGATGAATATGGAGGGAGTACGGTACACTATTTTGATTTATATTTGTGTAGAGGGGGTTAGTAAAAAGAAAGTGAGTTAGAAAAAAGGCTAAGGTGCAGTAAAGTGTTAGAAATAAGATGAGGGTATGTATTATTGGGTAGAGTGTTGGAAGGGAGGGAGTGTCAGAGTATAGTTTAACGATGTATTTGGTTGGGTAGAGTGTGGAATGGGAGGAGTTAAGGTATATATAAATGTAATTGAAATGGGGGTGGGTGGGAATGGGGGTTGGGCATAGGAGTGGAGTGAGCCTGAATGAAGCGAGGGCGAACAGTGCAGGTTGGACCCAATCGGAGATGCAGGCTAAGAAGAGACAATCAGTGAGTAAGTACAATAAAACTCTTGCAGGAGCTACAGTTCACAGTGAGCAGAAAAGGCTAGGTCATAAATATGCACAGATAAAGCAGTACAAATGCGAAATACACAAGCTGAGGAAGAGGTTTCCACTGTTATCTTTTAAGGTAGGCAAAAATAATAAATAGATAGATAGATAGATAGATAGATAGATAGATAGATAGATAGATAGATAGATAGATAGATAGATAGATTGATTTTGGATAGTTTCGGGCATGCTGCCATCTGGGTCCATTGTAAAGAACTAAACACTTTTCAGACAGACATAAAGTCAGTTTTCTTTTCATTGCTGACTTATGTCATGTGTCACAAACTTCTTACCCAGTAAGTCTGGCTTCCAGCCTGTTATAAGAGAGATGAAGAATGGATGTATGAAGAACAGAAATGTATGACTTCTGCAAGTTAAGTGAGGAGAGCTATGTTAAACCATATTTACAGCATGCTACTTGGAATAAATGTTATGCTACCATCAGATGCCATGTGGTATCTCAGTGAAGAAATCATAGAACTACAGGGCCTCCATGAGATGCAAAAGACTGCCACAGATGAGACAGCATTGTACAGTCTCTGTGGGACTGTAAGACACTTCATAGTCTGGCCCTCACACAAGCTCATGAATTGAGTTAACTGTGAAAACTGTTGAGAGTTTTTTTTATAGTAAGCATTAAATATGTGATATGTCTGAATATAGCAGTGTTGCAATTTCACAGCAGCATTATTCTTTTAAGTCAGATTACAAGTGTAGCTGGAGTGCAAGAAATGAAAAAATACATATAGTTTGAAGCTTTCTTTATATTTAGGACAGTACACATGGGTGCAAACTACTGACTTCAGAAGCTCAGAGATGAATCACCGTGAGATTTTAGCAGTCGCTCATTGTATACACAGACAGTATGTGGCTTAGTTTCGTAGGGATTATTCCTCATAAATAATTTAACTGTGTAGATCAATTTAAATGTCATCTTAACCTTGAACGATTTTTACATGACAGTCATAGCCTTTTCTTGTATAGGTTTTCATCTTAAAAGTGAATATTGTTTTAAAGATATTCTTAGATTATTTCAAGTTACTTCATACTGTGCATTTACACTCCCTCAGGATAAGGCTGTTGTAGAAAGCAAGGCAATTGTACCAACATGGAGGGCTATCATCAGCTTTTACTGGAGCAATATCAGAATGCAAACAGATTTCTGAATGGCTGTTTCTTGCACTCTGACAATTGTTTTGAAGGCCTTTGCTGACTGACATTCCCTGAAGCACAGATCAACTGGTGCTGAATTTCATTGTCTCGTTCTTTTAGTAAGTTATTTACTATCATTCAAGTGGTAAAACAAGAATAAATAGTTCTTTTTCTTACTAGTGTAAAACTTTCTAAGTGAGTCACTATTAAAGTATGTAGCATAACTTTGCTTTCAGAACATGTCTTGTAACCTTAACATCATCTGGTATGTTCTAAAGGCTTGGTATTATTTTTTTAACGTCCCAGAATTAGGTCATGACCCCTTTCATCTATGGCATGTGCTCCCAAGTCAGTTCTGTTGTTTAATAAGAGTTTCCTGGAGTACTTCTGTGAAGTAAATGAGGTTGTCCTTTCATGGAACACTTTTGATTTTATATAGATGATTATGAGTGGGCCTCCGGTCATTGATCAGTTTATAATGTGTTCAAGAAATGGATGTCAAAAAATTTACCTCAAGAGTGAGGGTCAAGAGATGAATCTTGGGATCTGTGTTGAGAACAGATAATAAAGGGTTATGATTGGAGACACGATCATAATTCTTTGTAGTGAAGTGAGCTTTACCTGCTCCATGTACTATTAATTACAGAAGAAAAACAAATTGCTAAGTGTTTTACCAACTTTCAAAGCTGTGAATCACTTAGTGCACTCTGTCAGAAAGACAGTGTAACAGATTATGTTATATTAGAAAAGACCAGGGACACATTACTGGTACAGACAGCTGACTAGAAACAAATCTGTTTTTTATTCTGCAACTGTCATTTGCTGGCCAGTACTGGTAAGTTTTACATCCTACCATGATACTCAGTCTTAATAAGTGAAGCAGGGGTGCTTAGATCGATCAGATCTTGTGCTATAGAAATGCTTAACTGATTTGTCTTTTATTGGATATCAGAGCATAATCACAGCACTCCATGCACTTCATAGATATTTATTATAAGGATTCTGTGGGCCACTTAGGGCTCTTAAGCACAATAAACTAGGGAAGAGGCATCCTAGTGGCACAGAGGGATGAATCCCTGTCCATGGCCCATGCAACCTGAGTTTACTAATGCTGGCATCTGAAGAAGCTGGCAGGGAGGATTGAAGACATGGGCAGAAGTGACTATGTAATAGGCAGATCATTCTTCGAGCTCTGGTGGAGACCAGGATTGGAAATTATCACAAGGCATGGGAGTATGGGATAACTTAAATGATCAGCCAAGGGACCAGGGTTGAGATGTCATCAGCTGGCCTTTCCTCGTTGTCCCACCCAGGCTCCCAAGGTCAAGTTAACCTCATGGGGTGGAACTTGGTACACAAAACAGAATGTACGATGCTGCCAGCTTCAAGCTCTGGTCTACCTCCCAACCAAGTGGCCCCAGTTCCTGTGATGATGGCTATGGGGAGGATACCTTCTGACCACCCTTGATGCCCCCACTTCCTTGCCTTCAACAGGATCACCCAACCTGTGGGTAGCACCAGATGGAGAGGACGGAAGCAAAAGTAGTATAGCTGTGCTACAAATGGTCAGATGAGGGACGTGCAAAAGGGACTCAAAAAAGAACAAAATAAAGTCTGGAGGAATAAAATTAGGCTACAATCTGTATTCAGTTTATTTTACCTTGACTATTTATATGACAATATTGTGAAGAAACAGCATATTCACAGTTACTTATAATTATCTGATGATATGCATGAGGTAACATGTTCTGCATTACATAGTTAGTGACCACCACATATACAGGCATAGGACTGGCACTGACTGTGCATTCAGCTTGAAAACTCAAAATGTTGTTGCTTTGCACCTCTAAACAGAATGATACGTAGTCACTGTGTGGATATCTTTGTCATCATGCGTGTCTTAAATATTAAACTTAATTACATGCAACAGTTTAAGTACAGGATGAATATTAAGTTAATTTGTAACCCCCCCTCCATCATAGGCCTCTCTTCATTACTCAACATCCCTCCATAGTTACATGCCACTACCAGGCCCTCTCTCTATGTGGCGACATTCACCCCAACCCTGGACCAATCAACCATTCTGCCCAAAACCTTTCTTCTAATGCCAAGAACCTCTGCTTCACTACAATTAATGTACGTAGTATCTGTAACAAAACCACCAAATTCCATGCCTAGCTCTCTCACTTCTCCCCAGATATTGTAGCACTCACAGAGACCTGGCTAAAACCACATATTGCTAACACTGAAATAATCCCTCTGGGATATAATATACATAGAAATGACCAGCTACATAAAAAAGGTGGAGGTGTCGCATTAATCTACCATGACACTTTAGCTGTTGCATCATATGATAAACCTATACCAACAGTCGGAAATATGGAATTATTACTAGTTAACTTTCACATCAACAACAGAAAACAATTATGTATTGCTGTACTCTATATTCCCCCCAGGTAAAAAAATACCTACTCTGAAAGATCTATCCTGGACCACCCTCAATATATCAAAAGAAACCATCATTCTTGGCGACACAGATATAAACTGGCAAACTCTCATCTCTGACTCCCCAGTAAATAGTATTAACATGCACAGATTTACTCAACTCATCTCTAACCCCACTTGTAAGATAAAAAAACAAATAGAATCAACTCTAGACTGGATACTCATCTCATACCCTCAAAAATTCACCAATGCAGGGAACCTACCCAATACCTTTAGTGACCATCTTCCTGCGTATACCCATAGAACTCAACTTCAAATTGACAAACTGCATTGTCTAAGAACAACTAGGAATCTTACCCATTTCAATGAACAACTATTCTTAGAGTCTCTAAAAACCCACAACTAGTCCCCTACCAAATTTCTACCACTGGATGAAGCATCAACTATTTCAATAAAGTCTTTTCAGATATTCTAGACAGTCTTGCCCCCACACGTACCAAAAGAGTAAAGCCTAACCATGCCCCATGGCTAACTAAACAAACTAAACAGTTACTTACCTCCAGGGATAAAGCCTGGAAGGAATGGCATAGAAACAGAACCCCACAACTTGAACTCAGATATAAACAACTCTATAACAATGCGAAAAAAAAGCAAGTCATCAATTATAAAAAAAGCTATTTCTCCACTAAACTCACCACCCAAATAACCGCAAATTGTTCTGGATCTCTCTTTCCTCTCTCCTAAATCCTGGTACTCAGCACAACCACTCCCCATCTCCTGACAAAGGCCCTCAAGAAATTGCCCAAACCTTCAATTCTCATTTTATTGATACTATCCAAAAACTTGTAAATGATTTCTCTCTGCAGACTTACAAAAGTATAATCGGCAACATAAATGACAATACACTCTCTAACCACTCTCCCGACATCAGTTGTAATTCCAACAAAAAAAATCCACTCATCTATTTACATTACAATCAGTACCCACCTCTCTAGTTTGTAAACTGCTCTCAAAACTAAAACCATGCTCCCCTTCTTCTGATGACCTTCCAGCTGAATACCTAACACTTGCAGCAGATTCTATAGCTCTTCCAATTAACATTCTCATTAACCAATCAATCTCTGAAGCATATGTCCCACAACTATGGAAAAACTCAATTATTACTCCCCTTCACAAATGTGGTAACACCAGTGATCTATCTAACTACCGGCCCATCTCCATACTTTCACCTCTATCTAAAATTTTAGAAAAGTGTATTCATTCTCAATTGCTAAAACATCTCACATACACCTACTCGCACCCACCCAACATGGTTTTCGGCCAGCACACAGCACACAACAGCCTTACTGTCATTTACCAACACTGTATACAAAGCTCTTGATGCAGGCCTACTAACAGCAGTGATCCTACTAGACCTATCAAAAGCTTTTGATACATGGTCCCATTCAAAACTACTTTTACAACTTGAGACCATAAACTGCTCCCTACACACTCTAACCTGGTTCCATAGCTATCTACACAACAGAAAACAATCTGTTAGATGACAAAGTCTGATTACCTACTCAACAACACAGGTGTTCCCCATGGGTCTGTTCATGGGCCCTTGCTTTTTAACATATTTATTAATAACCTCAATAAAGCATCCCTGCAAAGTACACTCATTCAATATGTGGATGATTTGACAATAATTACATCCTCCAAAACCATCTCAGATCTCCTAAAGTTAACACAAAATGCATTTACTTCCATCAAATCTTGGCTTAACAAAGCTCAACTGCTACTTAATCCCAAAAAAATCAAACTTTTACTCTTCACAACCAAGCCTCTAACTCTAGATTTTAAAATATTCTCCCAAAATAATACGGAAATTGAAATTGTAAAAACAGCCAAACTACTTAGCATCACAATTGATGACAAATTATCCTTTGAGACTCATATACTCAACTCAATCAAAAAGACCCATTTTAAGCTTGGCAAACTCTATAGGCATCAACACTATTTGGACAAGTCTACCAAGTTGAAACTAGCTAACAGTCTACTTCTACCCTCCCTCCTCTATGGTTGCCCTATTTTCACTAACCTGCACACATGTCTCCTGAACAAACCGCAGTTGTGCTACTATAAAATAGCTAAGTTTGTCTCCAGCATGCCAGCTCCCACACATCATTGCCTGACCATTAAATCTATAAACTGGTTTGAGTTTCCTCATTACCTGCATTACTCGCAACTTACTCCCACCCACAAACTACTAAATAATCCAAACTTCTGCCCATCCCTTCAAACTATAATACAAACACAGACCCCTACTCGACATCTTAGGTCCTCTAACAAACAACTCTTAACCATAACTAAACCCAACAAAAGAGCTGGACAATGTCTCTATTCCCATGCCATTGCCAAACTTTGGAATGTGCTCCCTCTCTCTCTTACTCAACTAGACTCTTTAAAAACATTTAAATTTGCACTAAAAGAACACTATCTCAATAACCTTGTAGTCATATAATTAAACCACCTTAAATGTTTTGGCCACTATACACTACAGTACTTTTACTAAGTTAATATAGCTGCAATTTACACTATCTGTCTTCGTATCCATTCTCTCTTGCTTTCTTTATTTCTGTGGCTGAATAAACAGAATTGATTTAACAATGTTCTTACTTATGAGAATATACAAACAGAATTACTAAAAATCTAACACACTGGGTTTATTTTTCTTGTATTGTATACCTCTATAATATGTATTTGTCTTGTCTATCTACCTCAATTTGTATTGTATAAAAACTTTCTTGACTTTCAAAGTTAAGCTGATATTATGTAAAAATTTCTGTGATTGTATGGAGCTTTTCTCCCCAAGCCTCCAATGAAAATGGGTCATTGGCCCAGTGGACTTTCCCGGTTAACAAATGTCAATAAATAAATAAATAAAGTTCTAAAAACAATGTGATAATTTAATATGGTTTTGACACATGATTGCCTCAGAACATATATCAAGTTTAAATGTTTCATAGTGAGTGTCATAGGCCTTTGAAGTTCAGAAAGTTTACATTTAAAGCCAGTAAATTGAGTGTTTTAATGGGACTCGTACAGGCAGTACTGCAGCAGTACATCTGAAGTCTGCAGTATAATAGGACATTGTCTCACTCCTTCTGGGTTGTCTTCCTTTCATTTATGTGTTTGATTTGGAAGTGGTTAGGTAGCATGTTTAGACATTACATGCTGATTTTCTTATGTATTTTTTGTTTATATATATTGTTTTTGTTGCTGTATTTTCAGCTGTTGCCCACTGGCCACCTGTGTTTCATCATATCTAAGGTGAGCCTAATCGAGGTAGCCATAAAGGAATTTTACTTTTTTAACCTCAATATTCCGCAAAATACAAGCCTATAAATGCTGAATGGGTATGCCTGTAATGGGCCTTTGTGACTTTATGGCTTCCACTTCTATGGCTGGTGTAACACTTTGGTCCAACTGCATATAAGCAATCTCCTTCATTCAATGTCTGTGTTTTACCCAGGGAAGCTAGGACAGCATATGCACCCCAGGCATGGCATCTCAGCCCCCAACCCTGTGAAAGATGAGTAGGTACTGCCCCATTACTCTTCTTCCTCCCTTGCCAGCCCTTCCAATACCTGAGCTGCTGATCCAACTCACGATGTCTGTATCAATGTTAGGCTTTATCCCTGTATGCCACAGAGCAGGCAGGTGCTGTAATGTAGCAACGTCTGTATAGGGAACGGTGCCTGGAGAGTGTAGAAACAATGTGAGTATTATAATTGGGAAGTTGTTATGGGGGGTCCCTTAGCTTCATATGTCAACGGTTAACAGCTTAAGAATTCCACGATTTCAGAAAGGTGGAACTTAAATTTACAGTTCCTTGAATTTTCCTACTTTACATATTTTGACATTTTCATGGTTAACATGGAAAGTGTGGTTTACAGAAAACAAGAGAGACTCTGTCTTGTAAAAATATATTTTCTTTGGCAATTTTACTTGTCTTAACTTTGCAGAAAATTTCTTTCAATACACTGTACCTTCTACTGGCTAGACAGTATAAAGAGAAATGGTACCTCAAAAATGTGCTTTGTGGCTTAATTTTGCATTCTACCAAAATGCATAAAGAATTACCCTATTTGCTGCACACTGGTGGAATCCAAAAAGGCACAAGACTATCAGTTCTGTCATTTTTCATTTGTGGTTCTTATAGCTTCTATGGTTGATATTTTTGGACCCACATTTACAGTTCAGTATTTTGTATTTCACATTACTTGTCTTGCATATGGCCATGTTGTGTCTCAGATTAATAGATGAGCTATTAGAATTTTGCATATCACAAAATACTTTACATTATGAGTAAGCAGCCCATATGTTACATTTTGTATATCTAGACAACTTTCTGTCTCTCTCTCTCTCTCTCTCTCTCTCTCTTGCTATCTCTGCCTTAAGTTCCAGTGCTGAAAAATATAGGTTTTACTAAATTCTGAAATATGCAACACATTGCAAGTCTGCTCCTGTAGTGCAACAGAATGAAAAACAAGATATGTACTGGAAAAATGTTGAAAATTATATGATTATTATTAATTCATAGCTGGCATTTTGACTTCTTCACTGAAAAGAACAGATAATATTATAAACACAGACTTTGCCATGAATTTTAAATCAGTTTCTATGGATTTACTATGATTAATTGCATGTCATTTAATTGACACATGGTGAGTCACAAGAACAACAACAAAAAATTAACTATGTAACCCACTCAAAACAGTAGCACTCCAAATGTTGAGCAGTACTCATAAATACATTTTGAAGGGGACAAGTCTCTGTGTACCTTCCAACGTGGGGGCAGGCCTCCACTCCTCTGTTCTCTATGTTAATAAGTTCTGACTGCACAAACTTGAAGAAAACAGAAACATGGAAAATAGAAATGTATGTCTTCTCTAAGTCCCACAAACCAAAAGTGAATGCACAGCATCTGTGACACAGTCATTTCCCATGTATAGCCATGTCAACAAGGAACCCAGCAATCATTCTGTGGAGGCATTCTCAGAACCACTTAAAACTACACAAGAAAAAAAGAAGTTATGTCTTACCATAATGTTCTATCTGTGTTGTCGATCTTCACTAATCCTTGACATCAACTCGGCGTTTATTCCAGCTTGCGCCTTTCAAACTCTCGAGCTAGGTTCTACCTATAGTGCTCCTCTTGAAAATTACCTCAGATCAAGTTTGCCCAACATAGTAGAAGACAGACAGGCAGAATTTATAGTTAAATAATAGATATAATAGTCAGAGATCAGATGTGTGTCCTTTATATGAAGCTAGCTATGGAAAATCCGGTCCACTAAGATTCTCAGGTTGGGGGAAAGAGGGTGGGGAAGTCAAGGATTAGGGAAGATCGACAACACAGATGGAACGTTATAGAAAGACATAATTTCTTTATCTGATGTTGTCGATCTTCACTGAATGCTTGACAGTGGAACAGAGTCCCCAGCTACTTCAATCTTGGGAGGTCTCATGGAAGAATATTTCTAAGCACCATCAAGCCGAATGATGCCCATCCCCTCGAGACCTGATCCAATTGGTAATTGGTGATAAAGGCATGAGGAGAAGACCAAGTGGCTGTTGTGCAGATATCATCCAAAGATGCTCTGGCATGAAAAACTGCTGAAGTTGCCACTGCTGTTATTGAATGGGCTTTAAGCAGATGTGAAAACTGGAGTCCTCTAGCATGACAGATGAAAGTTATGGAGTCTCTAAGCCATTTGGCTAAGGTAACCTTTGAAACAGGATTACCTAATGAAAGAGAGGAGAATGGCACTAATAATTGTTCAGATTTTCTAAAATCTTTTGTTTTGTGAAGATACATACATAACTGTCTGTGGAGGTCTAGTAAGTGAAGGGCATACTCCCTTTTATTAGCAATATTAGGTAAGAAGCCTGTCAGTTGTAGAGTTTGGTTAATGTTAGATTCCAAAACAACCTTTGGTAAAAACGTTGGATTTGTCCTAAGGGCAACCCTGTCATTGTGAAATATTAAATAGGGAGGTTTGCAGGA
Organism: Protopterus annectens; assembly: GCF_019279795.1. Lineage (NCBI taxonomy): Eukaryota > Metazoa > Chordata > Ceratodontiformes > Protopteridae > Protopterus > Protopterus annectens. The sequence goes on from NC_056727.1 coordinate 1,070,908,896, forward strand.
TAAGGCCTGCAGCTCAGATACTCTTCTGGCAGATGTAATAGCCACCAAAAATAAAGTTTTCCAAGACAAATATCTTAACTCACAAGTCGCTGATGGTTCAAAAGGATTCATAGTAAGGCCCTGAAGAACTAAAGTTAGATCCCAAGGAGGAATGGGTTTTTTAACTGGAGGTCTTAACATTAGGACACCCTTTAAAATGCTTTACAAAGTCTGTGTGACATTAGAGATGCACCATTAAAACCCATATGAAAGCTGGGAATTTCTGCTAGATGAACTTTAATTGTTGAAGCAGAGGAACCAGATTGGTAAAGGGTAGCCAGGAAATTTAATACCTTATGAATAGGACTGGTATAAGGGTATAGTCCACTTTCAAGGGCCCAGTTAGCAATTTTTCCCATTTACATTGATACAGCTTCCTAGTACAAGGTTTGTGATGAGTGACAATAATTTGTCAGACAGGAGAAGAAAGGGAAGGATGCCTGGCAATCATGGGAACTGGAGAAGCCTCATGGTGAGCTTGGGATGTTGGAGATTTGGATGACCCATGCCCCTCTGGATCAGACAGCAGATCTGGAGCTGGGTCTAGAATCCATGGTTTTTGAAGAAGATGAGGCCAAAGGAAGGGAAACAAAACTTGTTGAGGCCAGAAGGGGGCAATGAGGATTATTGAGTTCTCTGACCTTTTGGCTTTCTTTAGAAACTGGGATATCAAGGGAGTCAGGGAAAAAGCATAGAGGAGATCAGGGGAGCCAATTGTGGAGAAGAGCATCTCTCAGTAACTCCCTGGGTGGGGGTATTAGGGCAAAGTAACTGCTGCACTTGTTATTTAGAGGGGACAGAAAAAGGCCACAGCAGGATTGGCCCCAGTGATGAAAAATCTCATTCGCCACAACAGGATTTAGAGACCACTTGTAAGGCATGAGAATGGTTCTGCTCAGTTTGTCTGCTATCACATTGGAACTCCACGGAATGTGCATTGCTGTGAGAAAGCAGTTGGAAGAAATCATCCATTGCCAAACTCTGAGGGCTTCTTGACACAATGGGTAAGATTTGGTTCCCACTTGTTTGTTGATGTACCAGACTAACAACATGTTGTCCATCTGAATAGCTATTGCCCCTAGAGGAAGGACGTCTTGGAATGCTTGCAATGCTAACAGCACTGCCCTCATCTCTAGAACATTGATGTGCAAGTTGGCCTCTAATTGGGACCATGTGCCTTGGACTATTTTTCCCAGATAATGCCCCCCACCCCATCTGGGCAGCATCCGTGGTCACTATGGCTTGGGGCTGGGGAAGAATGAATGGCTGACCCAAGAGAATCTGATTGGAGTGGCACCACCATGTGACATCCTGTTTGCAGTGATCAGTAATCAAGATTAGGTGAGACATTGGTAGGTGCATCAGAGACCATTGGGAAGCAAGTAGCCATTGCAAAATTCACATGTGATACCTTGCTAGGGGAACAAGAATGACTCATGCGGCCATGGAACCCAATGTGTGTAGGACTAGTCTTGCTGGAACCCTTTTGTTTCGCAAAATTCATTTGACTTGTGATCTGATTCATTGAAGTCTTTCTGGAGTGAGTGCGGCAATTTCTGAAACACTGTTTAAATGGGCTCCAATAAACTTTAATTGCTGAGTGGGTTGCAAGTTTGATTTCTCGAAATTTATGGTTATACCTAGAGACATACAGAGGTGTAGAGTGTAGCCTCTTGTCCATTCTAACTGAAGCCTGGTATTAGCGGTAAAGGGCCAGTAGTTGAGGTAAGGAAATACTCTAAATCCTAGCAGTCTGAGATGATCTGCCACTACTTCCATGCATTTGGTGAACACCCTGTGGTGAGACCAAAGGGTAGCGCTCTGAACTGGAAATGACTGGCTCCCAGCTGGAAGCGCAGATAACTCCTGGAGCTTTTGTCCATTTTTATATAGGCTAATAAGCATCCTGAAGGTCTACAGAGCACATCCAATCACTCTTTTCCAAGAATGGAAGTATTGACTGTACAGAGACCATCTGGAATTTGGTTTGCTGAACTGCAGTGTATTGTGTGCATCTGACATAGTCAGTCCTCAAGCACCACCCTCACAACAGCTGCAGGCACAAGGTAAGCCAGTCTCTGTTACAAATTAAAATAATGGGGTGGACTTTTCTGATAGCATATATATGGTATTGATGAAGCATGTAAAGGAATGGGGTGGCTAACTGGGATAGCAGCAGACAACTGACAGCTCTGTGGGACAGCAGGATGTGTAATCCCCAGTACTGATCTACCCACACCATGCTGTGTCACCCTAGTCAACAAATACTGCTGCAGTATATGTGGTTAGCCAAATAACTGGGGGGGTCATAGGTCACATACATGGATGTCAAAGTGGGGGTCCCATACCAACCACCAACCCTACACAGCAGATCACCTATAGACAACCATACAGAAATGCCTGGCAAAGGCCCCCACATGGTGACACCCATGAAATCCCCACCCACAGACTTTTACACAGTAATATCACAGCAGGTCTGGCAGTGGCAGTATGGCTTTGAAACGTAAGAAGTCTGAAACTACAAATGTCTATGCCAGAACAATCTAACCTATGGTTGATACTGTTATGCCTGTAGTCTGAAAGATAGGGCTCACCACCATGCTACATGGGACCAAAATGTTAAGCAAATTACAGCACAGTCTATGCAGATGTGTAACGTGTACACTCATGTCACTCCCCCCCATAGTCCCATAGAAATGCAGTAACATGTTCCTAGACTTAAGCAGCATCTAGGTGTCACCCAGACTAATGGCGTAATAGTAACAGAAAGCAATTGTCAGTAACACCCACAGTCAACTTACTGGTGCCATCCCAGGGGTGTCTCCTGCCAGCAGCCTGGGAACATATGATCATCAGAATGCACTAACCTGCTACAGATGGCCTGCATCTGTCACACCTGGCCTACATGCTCTGACACATGCCTATGCCTCACCCACAGTGCCCTTTAGGGAGTTTCATGGGGTCCACAACACCAACATAACACAGTTCACAAAATGCAAAGAAAGGCCATGCTGACAACTGCTAGGAGCAAACCTGCCAGCCTCAGAGAGCCAGATATTGGGACAAAGCCATGAATAATAGGTTGATGAAGGTCCAAAGAGAACGACACCTGTGAAATACTGCTCTAATAATGTTATAAAGTTGATGGAATGATTTGTACTAGCATGGAATGGCTGATGGGTATGAAGTCTGAAACTGCAATGTCAACTGTTTGTAATATCTGACTTCAACCCTGAGTGACTTGCAAAACACTTTTGCTGGAAAACCACACTTGTTTGGATAAACAACAAGATATATGAGTCATGGATGTGGACATTCTGTGATACTCTATACAGTCGACAGGCAGGGCTAAGAGTTTAAACATGGGAATGCATCCACTGCAGGCAGGCCTAACCCTGGAAGATGGTGACATGCCTGCACCCAAAGAACCCTGAGCCACAGCCATGGAGAATAACACACCCCTCCCTGATCACTCATCCTATGCAACATCCTGACACCAACATGTGGCCATCCAAGCAAAATGAAGTGGGCCATACATATATATGTGTGACAAACATGCACCTCCAGGCTGGTCAAACATTCTGACATACACAAGACCCTCCAAGTGCAGTCAACCATTGAGGAGAGCTCAATGCAAAGTACTGGTAGCAATAGCCAAACATATATGCGCAGGACACACACACTCACATATCCTATCCCCTACAAATATATCTGGAGTCTGCTTGTCACCCGATCCTGTCTGATTTATATTACCCAACCATGGACTGGAAGTCAGACTAGGCCAGAATATAAATGCACAGAAATTCCACCATTGTAATATATCACCAAGATGCTGGACCATTTCCACAGTGTCAGCAGTCAATTGCTTGTAGGCACACCCCTCAACAGGCTGGATAGTGCAAGAATGTGTAGCATTTGGCCCATAAACCTTGTGTGTGCATCATCCATCCTGTATTCCTCTGGTAAATCACTGTGATGATATGAGGCAGTATGTCACCAGGTACTGAAACAGTACATGATAGTGTCAAATGGCATATTTGACAGATGTCTTCTAAAACCAGCCCTGTAACCCTTGCAACCCATACATTACTGAGAGAAATTGTCACAATCATTGTATGGCCCATTGTCCCCACATTTTGATAGGCTATCTCCAGATATCCTGCACCAACAGATTGACAGGTATGACTGTAGCACAAAACAAACAGGACTGGAGTACAACAATCCCTGAAATGGAGTCCCACATGTAATATAGAAGGACACACTGAGCATGCTCATACACTTAGAGAAATGTCAGTAGGATCTAGGAACCAACAGGCCTTCCCCATTCAGTGCACTTTCCATTGCCCCACCTTAGCAGTCCTGAAGATGTTTGTCAGCATAAAAGTCACTTTTGTTAAAGCCAGCCCCATAAACTCTGTGGCGTGTCCTATAACTGCATAACAAGATAGTCCAAACAACTAGTTTGGTAGGAGTTCTAATCTCAGCCCTGGTAAATGTAAAAGTGTGGGTGTGTGTCTTCACAACTAAAAGCTTTTGGGTCCATTCAAACCCAGCACATCTCCCCTTTCCCCACTTCAGCAGTCCTGCAGATAGTAGTCATCTTAGAAGTGCCTTCTGTCAGGTCTCAACCTCATAAGCTCTGTGGCACATGCGATAACTGTATAACATGATAATGCAAATAACTAGTTACGTAGGAGTCCTAATCTCAGTCCTAGCAAATGTAGAAGTGTGTGTGTGTGTGTGTGTGTGTGTGTGTGTGTGTGTGTGTGACAGTTGTGTGTGCAAGAATGATGAAGTGGTGTGTTTGTTTATAGGTGAAACAGTTTTATGCAATTCCCACCCATGACACTTCACAGTCCCCCACCTTGTCAGTCCCTTATCAGCAACCTTGGCCAGCTGTCAGCCCTGTAAGCTCAGTAGTGCATGTGATAAATGCTTAACACTATAGTACAAAAGAGTAGTTTGGCAGGGGTTCTATTCTTCTGGGAAATGTATATGTGAGTGTGTATGTTTGTAAGTAGACATATTTTTATATGTTTCCCACCCACTGCCCTACTTTATCAGTCCTGCCAATGTCATTCCCCATATCAGCACCTTTGGCCAGCTCTCAGCCCAGTAAGCTCTGTAGCACATGTGGTAACTGGATAACACTATGATACAAATCACTAGTCATGTCGGGTTTCTACTCTCACACCTAGCAAGTGTATGTGTGTCTGTTTGTAGGACAAAGTATTTTGATAGGTTAAACACCCACTGCACTACTTTATCAGTCCTACTGATTTCATTCCCTTTGTAGGTTCACAAGTGTGTAGTAGGTAAAGGCCCAGGAGCCTTAACAAGCCTAGCACATAGAAGGGCCCTGCCATTATGCCACCAGATGTTACGTCCCATTGCCTGTATCAAGTATAGCCACTGCAGTGATCCTTGGGTTGAACTATTACCCTTCCACTCATCAATATTTCTCTGGAACAGGGTCAGCTAGGTGCTCTGCATGACATGTATGGGAAGTGTATTCCAGGGCATCTGCAGTCTCTTGGTGAGGGACCTGTCCCACCAGCATGTTGTGGTGATTGTGGTACTGAGGTAGAGGTCTCACAGTGTGTGGTGTGGATGGATTTATATGTAGCATTTCTAAACCAGCTGAGTCAGACATGGCTTTGTAAGTTAAGCACATATAGCTGCTAATTAGGTGATATGACACAGAGAATAGCTTGTGTCTGCTGAGTCTGTGTAGGATGTGTGTTTAATGCCTAGGAAGCCCTTTGTGAGGTGCTTTTGTGGCTTCCCCAGCTGTAGCAAGTGTCTAGTGAGGTACATGGTAAATGGGCCATAATACTTGAGGAATGGTCTAATGAGGGAATAGTAGCCAGCGATCATTACCTCTGTCTTCCTGGATGCAAATCCCTTGGTAATGCAATATGCCATATAGAAGGACTTCCTGACCACAGTGGTAATGTGGTGCTTGAAGAGGTTGCTGCCAACTTGTGTCCCTAGATCTCTTATAATGCCTACAGTGTTCATTGGGTTCCCATTGGTGTGGTACTTACTAGGAACTGAGTGTTTTACCAAGGGGGATGATGATGCATGTTGTGGTGCTAAGCTTCTGGGCATGGTTTCCACATCACTCAGTAGTCTCAGTGATGTCTTTCTGTGGGATGTGTGCATCACTTGTGGAGTTAATGATAGCCCCCAGCTTGTAGTCCTTTGTAAACATGGTCAACCAGAGTTCCTTTGTGTTGGGCTGGACTCCTGAGAAGTATGCTGGACAGGACAATACCCAGTGCTGATCCCTGTGGGACTCCACTTGTGACTGCTTGCCAGCCTGACCTGGAGTTTACCACTGTCATACTTGTGTGTTTTGTGAACCAATTTGCAAAACCAACAATGATATATGGGTTGATGCCTAGTTTGTGGGGTTTATCAATAATCTCTCTCTGAGGGATGGTATCACAAGCTTTGGGCAGATTGATGTCGGCTGTATGCAGTCCCTTACTGTCATACACAGCCCTGGTGACTCACTCAAAGACATCAACCAGGTTGATCAGGCATGATCTGCCATTCACAAAGCCAAACTGTGTGGGTCCAGAGTTAGGAGATCACCTATATCTTGATCAATCCTGATGATGTGGTCCATACCCCTACATAGTAGACTTGTCAGGCTAAGGGACTAAGGGGCTAGTAATTCCCAAGGTCTGTAAAATGCTACCCTTTTATGGAGAGGGATGATTGTAGCAGTGTGCCATGTTTGAGAGACAAAGCCTGACATGAGGCTGTGACTGACCAAGGCACACAGATTTGGTCCAAGGTCACTTTGTATGTCATGTAGAACACAGCCATGGATATGTTGGTGTCCCATGGAAGCTGTATTCTTGCCTGTGGACAGTGCAGGTCTAACCTAGCCTACAGTACTGCTGTGCACCTGCCACTCATCTGCCATTGTGATTGTACACTTGTGGGGGGGGGGGGTAAAGCTGGTACTGAATGTGTTGATGAGACTGTGACCAATATCTGTTACCTCTGGATAGGAATTAGCATTGTGCAGTAACTCATAGCATTTGAATTTTATGCTATGGAGGTTGTTGATGTAACTATCAAAGGCTTTTGTGATTGTTGTCAGTGTCTGCTGCATTTCTGCCTTCATAAATGCCTGTAGGGGATTCCATGAGGGATCCCAAGTTATGTTTGATGCTAATAAGGTGGTTCAATAGTCATGGGACACCACTTTATTTCTGCAACAGTGTCCTCCTTCTGTTATACACTTTAGTAATGGCAGGAGACCATCACGTTGTCTCCCAGTGTTTGGAGGACAGTGTCTGGGTTCTGTTGGCTATGGCTAGTACCATGCATTCATGTGCCTGTTTGTACAGTGCATATGTGTATGATTTGACAATCATGCAGCTATTTCCCATTGCCATGGGTGCAGTGAAGTCATCCACCCTTGTTTTTATGGCTGCAAAGTCAGGTATGGAAAGGTTTTGCAAAGTGGTTACCTTTGTGGGGGGTATGGCTAACATGCTGAGTTCCATGTTGATTACAGCCTGTATGAATCTCACCAGGTAGGGACTGAAAACTGTGGATGAGCAACAATCCCATATGTAAGTAGTCAACACAGGTCAAGGTTTTTGCATCCTCTACCGGGGTCAGCATGAGCCAGTCCAGGGCATTGGAAATGATGAATTCCAGGAAGTGTTGGGCCACTGTACTAGCACTTGGCTACTTTCCCCAGGTGATGGAGGGGTAGTTGAAGTCTTCTACTATGTCATTGTTGCATTGGACCTTCATAGATGGCAGGGTGTTGAGGAATGTGCATTGACAGTCTAGGGACATAGATGTGGACCCATAACAGGCTATGGTCTGGATTGCACTATTACCCCAAGGCAGTTGTACCAGAAGTATCTCTGATGCATTATGGTGGGATACTAATCTGAAGGTGTTCCTATCCATAATGAATATGGAGACAATACCACCTGTGGAGGTTTGGTGTGGTCCATGTTTGGGGGCTGACAGCTGTGGAATCCATTATAGCCTTCTAGGTTCGATTCTCAGCTAGAGCGTGAATGGGGGCACCTTCGTTGAAGGTTGTGCATCAGGGCTGGTAACTCGGCACATAAAAATCAACTACCAATCATTAGTGGACTGGAGTTCCACTGTGGCGACTCCTAATCGGGAAAAGCTGAAAGTCACAACAACTGGAGGGCTGCTGTCTGCTGTGAACCACCTCTCCATTATAGCAGAAATGTTAATGTCCTCCACTCTGAGGAGGGCTTTGAGTGACTGCAACCTGACAGATGTCTACTGTTGAGCAGCATGACCCTCAGATTGCATATGTGTCTAGCTGTTATGGTGGTAATTACATTTGAAACACTGCTTAATAAGGCATTATATGGTTGGCAGGGCACTTAGCCAGTACCTGGAAACCCAGGGTTGACAGATGTAGGACATCTGTGGCAAGTCATTGAAGTCTGTCAATCATGTTATCCCAAGCAGAGAGGTACTGGATCCCCTGAGAATGACACAAAACACGTAAGCCAATGTTGCAATCATCTGTTGATAGTATTGCAGCATCATTCTGGGTGATGACAGCATACTGCTCAGGGCTACTTTCACACCTGTCTGGATCACATAATCAGAGAGTTCAACCATATCTCTTGTCATGTAGTCCAGAGAGGTGTGTCCCAGGTCATTCACACCCACATGGATACAAAGTGATACTCATAGTTGTGGAGTGTCATGACTGGCTGTATCATGTAACCAAGAACCAACAGAAAACTTGACAGAAATCCAAAAAAACGCTGACAGTCCTGTACTCAAAAACTTTTATTTGGGAAACCACAACAGTTATGGTTTCCTGAATAAACGTTTTTGAGTACAGGACTGTCAGCATTTTTTTGGATTTCTGGCTGTGTCATGTGTTGGATGCTGACATGTGATAGATATTGGGCTGTTACCTGCTCCATATTCAACTTAGTGAGTGGTATATGTGTGTGCCTCAGTATTGAGTTATCCATAATCTCTGTATTGTGCAAGGTGGTTAGCCTTAGGAGCTTAGGCTGAGGGGCACACTGTGTAGGTGAAATATGTGTCCCTTGGCATGTGCCATGCCGTGGTGTCTGAATGGGTGTCTGTCTTGCTGGTTTGTGCTGTTTGGGTAAATGTCCATTGGGTGCCTCTGTGAAGGCAGGTGTATGGCCTTTCACTGTATGTCATGGCTGTCAAAGTGGGTATCATGGTGAGCTATGTGTTCTACATGGTGTGGTGCAGGTGTTGATCTTATCCTCTTGATCTGCTAGTCCAGCCTTTGCTGGAAAGTGCATATGTCTATATTGGGTGATATACAGGTAACTCTCAGAGGTCTGAGTGTTTGGAGTTTAGAGGAGAGGGTTGTCTGTGTACATGAGGCAGTTGCAACAGTGTCTCAGAATGGACAAGTGCACCAGGTTAATGGGTGAAATCACAGAAAACTGGACTTCAATCATGCCAGGAGGGGTGGACATAACTGGTAAGTACTGGGGCTACTTCTGTGATGAATGAGTACTACTGATGGCTCCCAGGTGTGCCACCCTTATTGATACAATAAGATGGCGAAGTGCCAAGCTATAATGCTATTTGAAGTGCAAGACAGAAAGAACTAGCATGATGTAATGGTGAAACTGAAGGCAGACTTTCTGCCACCTGTAATACTTCACCTTAGCTGTGCAGTTATCAGCAGCCTTGGCCATTTGAAAGCTCAGTAAGCTCTGTAGTGTGTGTGGTAACTGTGTAACACTATAGTAGCCATAACTAGATAGGCAGGAGTTCTAATCCCGATACTGGCGTGTGTGTGTGTGTGTGTGTGTGTGTGTGTGTGTGTGTGTGTGTGTGTGTGTGTGTGTGAGAGGATCATATTTTGTGTGGCTTATACCATTTTGATGTGTGTACCATACATGGCTGGTGACCACCTTTCGATTCCATTACTTTATATACTGCAGTAACAGCATCTGCCTCACATGCAGCAAGTTAAACCATTGTACAGTCCTCTGTACAGATGTGTCTGGAATATCCAGATGTTTGCAACCTATACATGGTCAGAAGTGGTCTGTGTGCCTTAACAATGCCCATATATGTGATATTGTAGCCAAATAGGCCACAGTGAGTGTACTGACACATATGGCAGCATCAGGTATCATACCTGACTGAAACATCATGCTGATTACGACGTCTGCCACCATCTTAGGTGGCCAGCCTTGTAGGTGCAATACATGAGTCCAGATGCTTGGTTTTACAAGTGAACTGTTCATGTTATGGATCGCATTAAAGGTTGGAAGAGGTGTAGACTGACATATTGTGGTCCAATTTGTATGTATCAGAAACACCTTGCATCTTAACATGGGTGTGTACACAATTTATATACACTGTATACCAATAATATGTCACACATGTCCCTGCCTTAGGCCATTTGTCCAGCCCATTTTGCTGGCCTCTGTCCAGATATCTTGCACTGACAAGTTGTGAGGTATGCTACATGAATGTTGAATTCACCCAAGATAGGCCCCAGTGGTGACAACTGTAATTCAATGCTGTTAACCCTACCACAAGTGAACATGCACATAGAGCAATATAGCTATTACTGATAGTTTTGTGCATGGTAAATTGCATGCCCTTCACATGCCTGGGGTATTGCCAGGCCACAACAGAACAATGTCATATTCACCTGCTTCAGGCTGCTGTCCCATACGCAGACCAGAGGGTCCTAGGTAGTTGTGAGAGGGAGGTATTGTCAGAACACTCACATGTGGCCTTGGTACAGGATGGCTGCAGCACATCTGCACATTTACAGTGCAAACCCCAATAATACACAATTTTCTGTCATCACCATAGATGTGCCCCTCTGTGCATTAAAAAACCCATCCACAGCTGCAGTCAGACCTGACACATGGATGTAGATACAATACAGATGCAAGTATGTCTGACACATCAGTGTACTAATCCTCACTGGGCCCTTACCTGCATGCTCCCTGTCCATTGTGTGGGTGCCAACCACCTCCAGCATGTTGGGCTCATATGCTAAACAACTTGGTTGTGTGATGGATGGCAGAGAGAAATGTGAAGTCATTTGCATGATGTGGTGATGACTGTACCCAAGGGTGACAGAGTGGTTATTGCATCAGATATCAATGGGCATGCTGGTGAAGGGAACAGAGGGTCTGTGGAGGTGATGGGTATGCATGGTGTTAAAAGGAATGCAGACAGTGAGATGGTAGTGGATTTTGCAAAACAGATGGACATGGCTGTGGTGAATATGTACTATAACACAAGGGAGGAGCATAGGGGGAGTTATAAGACTGTAGTAAGATGTACACAGGTAGAATATATCCAATGTAGGAGGGTCTCTTTGAAGGAGATTGGAGACTATAAAGTGGTGAAGGGGAAAGTGTATTTAGGCAGCATAGAATGTTGGTCTGTAGGATGATGTGTTGGTAATCAAGAAGAGGGGGGGTGTGAGTTCAGCAGCAATGATCACATGGTGTGAATTGGAAAAGGGTGATCGTGAGGTGGAGTTCAAGGAAGAGTTGAGACAGACACTGGGTGGCATTGTCAATTTACCACATATCTGGTTAAGTACAGCAGAGCTACTAAGGGAGATGGCTAGAAAGGTGATTGGTGTGACATATGGATGGAGAAAGTAGTACAAGGAGACCTAGTGGTGGACTGAGAAAGTACAAGACAGTATACAGAAAAAGAGGATGGGGAAGAAGGAGTGAGACTGTCAGAGAGATGAGTAAAGTAGGAGTGTGAGGAGATGAGCTGCATGGCAAAGAGAGATGTGGCAAAGGCTAAGGATGAGACATATGAAGAGTTGTATCACAGTTTGGACACTAGGAAGGGATAACATGAGTTGTACTGATTGGCTAGACAGATGTACTGAGCTAGGAAAGATGTGCAGCAGATAAGAGTGATAAAGGATAATGAGGTAAATGTACTCACAAGTGACGGGAGTGTGTTAACCACATGGACAGAGTACTTTGAGAGGCTGATGACTGCAGAGAATGAGACAGAGAAGATTGGATGATGTGGGTATGGTGAATTAGGAAGTGCAACAGCTTAACAAGGAAGAAGTAAGGATAGCTATGAAGGGGATGAATACTGGCAAGGCTGTTGGCCCACATTACATACCTGTGGAAGCATGGAGGTGTTTAGGGGAAATGACAATGGTGTGTTTAGCCACACTATTTACTGATATCTTGGGTGGTGTGAGGTTGCATGAGGAGTGGAAAGAAAGTGCTTGGGTATGACTTTAAGTATAAGGTTGATGTGCAGAGCTGTGGTAACTACAGAGGAATAACATTGAGTTTGATCTGTATTGAGAGTATAGAATCATTTTCGGAGACCTTAGAGAGGTGGAAATGTGCTGTAGAGAGGGGAGTAATGAAGGTCAGCAGGACTATGACTGAATATATGTGTGTGAATGAGAGGGAGGATAGTGGGATGTTGAGGCTGCATGGGGCAGATTTGGCAAAGGTGGATGTGCTTAAATGATTGGGATCAACATTTTAGAGTAATGACAACTGTGGTGGACAGGTGAAGAAGAGAGTACAGGCTGGATGGAAAAGAGTGTCAGGATTGAGTTGTGACAGAGTACCAGTAAATGTGATATGTAAGGTCTACAAGAGGGTAGTGAGACCACCTATGTTATATGAGTTGGAGACAGTGGCAGTGAGAAAAAATGCAGGAGACAGAGCTGTACATGGCAGAGGTACAGATGTTACGATTTGCACTGGGTGTGACACGGGTGCACAGTCTGAGCAATTTGTATATGAGAGGGACAGGCCATGTTGGATAGATATGGCACTAAGTTTGAGAGGCAGGATTACATCAGTTTGGACATATGCTGAGGAAGGCTGCCGAATATATTGGGAAAAGGATGGTTATGGATGTAGCTGCCAGGTAAGAGGAAGAGAGGAAGGCCTCAGATAAGGTTTATGGATATGGTGAGAGAGGACATGCAAGTGGTTGGTGTGAGACAGCAAGATTCAGGGGATAGGCAGAAATGGCAACAGATGATCCAATGTGGCAATCCTGAATGGGAAAAGCCAGAGGACAATGAAAGGGGAAGTTTTAATGTCAGTCTTTACAGATTTGCCAACATTTGACAGACATAACACAACTCTCTTGGTAAATGATTACAAATATGAGGCACACATATGGTCAGTGTGCATAACAATGGACAATTAAATGTTATGAGCTCAGTATATAACATGCAGTTCAACACACATCTGCAGCAGTACTTTACTATGCAAATACCATGTATAGATGCCTCACGTATCTGAGACAAACAAGTATATACTAGTTGTATTCAGAAATAAGATAAGGATATGTACAACATCCCAATAGCTGGCCTAGCATTGTCAAAGTCAGTTTTGTTCAACACACTCCAGTAGTAGTCATATGTGAGCCCTCCTTGGCTGGGGCCTTACCTATGATCAAAGTCACTGCAGACAGACCCGGATGCTATGGCCATAGTGTCTGATCAGCAATATATTAGTACAGCAAGGTTTGTTGAGACATATATATTAACCCTTCTCTTTCACATTCTTACATACCCTCTACTGCAGTCCATGAGATGCTTACTTGTTTGATATACCTGTCTTTGTATTTTTCAAACTATAGTTGGTTATATGCCATTTGTTGTCTTTTCTCCAGTTTCTCCCTCTCCCCCTCCACACACATGTAGGGTGTACATCTGTGTTGCATAGGCAGCAGCTTGTCTTTTGTAGGTAATGTTCAGAACCATGTGATGGCCTGAGTACCAACTGGTGTTCCCCCATTGCTGATTGCTTGCAGAGCAGCTGTGTAGTTCTTTCAATAGCCAATGTCATGGCAACACACTCCTAAAATTGAGTACCCCATGTGGGCTTTGACCCTTCCCCTTACCTGTGCGGAAGACATCCCGGAGGTGTGTGAGCTAATACCTCTCACAACAAGACTTGTGGAGACAAGCCAAATAAATGGTGGAGAAGGTTCAAGACTTAGGAGCAGAATGTGAGTATTGCTGTTATATGTTTGGAATACTGCTAGTTTAACAGGGTTTGTCTGAACATGCTACTTCTACATGGGTTTCAGTCTGACAAAGTTCTGTCTTTGCATAGCTCTCAACTGTAGAGCTATCCAGATGATAGCCAGAGGTTAACCTGTTATGTTTGGTCTATTCCCCAGACAGGTGTTGTCCTTTGCAAATCAGTAGCATACTCTGGTGATTGCAATCAGTAAATGCTAACATCCATTTGTTTTTCTGATTTTATATCCCTCTGAAAAGATATGTTACAACAAACTCTATAACATCAGCAACGTTCTCAGTGTATAACGGCAATATTTCAAGTATGGTCATGTATTTGGGCCTCTGTCCACCAATTATGTCAGGCTTTGTCCAGATGTCATACAGTAGGAGGTTGATAGGTATAATGATCTATCATTATTTAGTGCTGTCATTCCTGCTGAGGGGAAAGGCTGGAAAACGTTAAAGTCTGTACATTCAAGAGGTTGGTGTATAGAGAATGCTGTTAGATGCCCTTGCAACATATTTTATGTGGGTGAGAGTAACACGTGTTTTAAAACTAGGCTGTTAGAACATGTTAGACATATTACTGATAAGAAAGAAGACAGTTCTATAGCTGTACATTTGAATAAATCTTGCCATGGGGATAGTAGTGGGTTACAAAGTATTGTTTTGGAAAAAGTCTGTTTCTCAGTTTGATGAAACCTTCATTAACGAACAATTGTTATGTACACAATCAATGTATTATTATTAAATGTGATACTTTATCCCCTAGGGGGTTAAATGAGGAGTGTAATTGGATGCTGTGTATTTAATTATGTAATTAAGTGTTAATTGCTTCTTGTATTTAAGGCAAGTATTTCTTGTAATGTTGTACTTCTTGAAGGGTTTGGCCAAGACGTAAGAGTATAATAAACTTGTGTGAATTACTGACTGGTTGTATTTCTCTTTGCTATGTTCAGTCATTTTAGTTGTTTTGCTAAGATCGTGTTGTATGTCTGGCCATTGTGTATGGCCTATAATGATTTTGTAGCAGTGTACTGTTCACTTATCTGTATGGACTGTGGGGGGAGGCAGATGTGAGTGTCATGGGTCCTTTTGTATCCAACTATGCATGCTGCCCCAGTTATGGGTAGTCTATCAGCAGCATATGTTTATATGGGCATTTTAAGACATGTATGCATATACATTTTGAAACATGTATGCATATATATATATATATATATATATATATATATATATATATAGATAGATAGATAGATAGATATACATGTATATACATTATATATATATATATATATATATATATATATATATATATATATATATATATATAGATATAGATATATATATATATATATATATATATATATGTGTGTGTGTGTGTGTGTGTGTATATATATATATATATATATATATATATATATATATGTGGTTCCCCTTCAGAAGGTCGAATGGCTGAAATCTTTGAAATGCATATCATCGAGACCATATGCTCGAAATTTCAGAAGCGCGACCTTCTGAATGGGGATTGGCATACAGTGCGGAATGGGAGATTTCCCTTTCTGTGCTGTAGTGCGATCTCGGAGTTAGAATAAATAAGTAGCGGTAGTGTGGGGGGTTGCAGGGGGGCTTTCACCCCTGCAGAAACACTGTTTTGTGTTTTGTTGTTATTTTTTTCTTTCCCTTTCAGAAGGTCGAGCTTCTGAAATTCGAGCATATGGCTTTGGCCATATGCATTTTGAGATTTTAGCCATTCGACCTTCTGAAGGGGAACCATATATATATATATATATATATATATATATATATATATATATAAATATATATATTTGTGTATATATAAATATATATATATATATATATATATATATGTATGTGTATATATATATATATATATATATATATATATATATATATATATATACACCTCAGTATTTATTGGTATTATATGTATATATTGTTATACACATATATGTATTTCCATACATCTCTCTCTCTCTCTCTCTCTATATATATATATATATATATATATATATATATATATATGTATATATATATATATATATATATATATATATATATATATATATATATATATATGTATATATATATATATATATATATATATATATATATATATATATATATGTAGATACCAATCCTTCCTAATTGCACAGTGTCTCTTCCCTATTGTAAACTGGCTGTAAAGTATGGTATGTTTGAGAAAACATCCTAAAACACTACGTCTCAGATGGCTTGTAAATTGGTGTCACTATGGTGTGCAGGGTCCTGGGTTCAAGACCTGCAAGGGCTGTTTATTTTGTTGCTAGGTAGAACAAGGACTGCTGGATACAGCATGATTAAGGCAGTTTTGAGCATCTTTAAGTGTGTGCGCATGACGGTAAGTGGTGCTAACGTACGGTTAAATGAATAGGCACTTACACCATGTAAGCTTCACTTACCAGTGAGCAAATCTGCTTAACACTTACATTTAAGCAATGCTGAAACCTGCTAAGCATAGCTCAGCCATGGTAACCATT
The DNA here is from genome assembly GCF_019279795.1 of Protopterus annectens. NCBI lineage: Eukaryota > Metazoa > Chordata > Ceratodontiformes > Protopteridae > Protopterus > Protopterus annectens. The sequence continues at coordinate 1,070,925,510 of NC_056727.1, forward strand.
GATCACATTCCAGTCAGATAAAATAGCAGGGTAATGACATCTGACACATCCAACTGATGTCAGAACACTGGCCTTAGTCTCAATGACAAGAAATGTGTCAAATCCCCATTGAATCAATGTGTTGTCCACAAATGATCACATCGGTGATAATCCAATGGACACAGATGTCCTTATAGGAGGTCTGTGAACACAGCTTGACAGCAACCTCTCTTCTGACCACCACATTTCCACTGTGGACAGAAAGTCCTTCCATGTGGCACATTGCATAACTAAGGATGGGTCATCCACTAATGAAGAGGTCAATGTCTCCATCGACTCCCTGCTCATTATGCCAATCAGCGGGTACAATGGCCCATTTGCCATGTAACTCACTAGACACCTTCAACAACTGGGTAGGCTGCAAGTGTACCTCACATGTAGGACCTGAGGCATGAAACAACTGTCTGATATGGAAAAAGGCCAAAACCTCCAAGTGTTCCCGGTCACATCTTGGCTACCTACAGGCAATCCCTGCTTGACTGACAATGCCCAGCTGTGTTACAAATGCCACAGTTAGGAAACCGCAATCTGCATGTGCCACATGCCATGGATACCTCAACCACATTACCACATTCAACAGGACATGCTTGGGGACAGGTCCATAACCCAGATACTGGCCACATTACGCGATATATGTTGCATACATGTCAAAGCACCTCACTGGCCCTCTTCAACAGAAATTCAGATGAGTAGCTGGTGAATATAACTGTCACCCTGGGGATCACTCATGTGGCAACATTTGATAGATGCAATGATGACAAATGTCAGGTGGCATGATGCCAGGGTACTCCCATGGGCTAGGATTTTAATGACTCCATGGCCATTAGTGTGCTATACACATATGAACACATGGACCCATGACACTCAGTACTGGCAAATATGTGTGTGCATTACTGTGTATACAACTGTTTGTGAGCATGCAAACCTGTAGGTGACATTACTTTGTGGCCCTTCTACCCAGTCCACCTCCCACTGCCATACTTTGCAGTGATGGTAATGTTATTCACTGTAAAGGTGCCTTGTGACACTCTTCACCCTACAGGCTCCATGGAGCATGTGGTAACTGCATTACACAATACTAACAATGACTATGTAGGTGGGGGTTACACCCTGAGTCCTGGGAAATGTGAGTATATGTGTGTGTATGTGTGTGCGAGTCTCTGAAAGTGAGCATATTTGTATGAGATGGCATTTTGAAGGCTTAGTCTCCAGGCACACTGCACATTGCCATACTGTACAAGGGCTGGTGATGTTGGCCACATTACAGGAGCCATGGAACAGTCATCACCTTACAGCTTGTGTTGCGTGCAGTAAATGCGTGTCACTGTAGTGGCAACAACTACATAGCCAGTGGTTCTAATCTGAGGAAGCCCAACTCTGTGAACATTTGTGTGTCAGTGCAGTATCCTGTGTTTGAGTGAGTACTATGTCCACTTGGTGGGTGGCTCTCACATTTTAGGTAGTGGTACTCCCACTACATGTCCCAAAGTCCACTATATGTGGTCTGCTGTCTCCATCAACCTTACAATTATCTGACAACAAAATTCAGCCCAATAAGGCCTTTGCTGTGTGCATGAACTATGTAATAGTATGCCCTGACTGACAAGATAGTCAGGGCTGTTAAACCCAGGTGTGACAAATGTGTCTATGACTGTATATGTTTGTCAATGTGTATATGTCACTATGTTATTGTACGTTGTGTCCATTCACAGCCAGTACATCCCCCATTGCCATACTGTACAAGGCCTGGTGATGTTGTTCACTTTACAGGAACCTTAGAAGACACCTCACCCTACAAGCTCTGTGATGTGTGCAATTATGGCAGAACACATTAATAACAATAACTACAAAGGTAGAGGTTCTAATCTCAGTGTTGTCAAGTGTGTGTGTGTGTGTGTGTGTGTGTGTGTGTGTGTGTGTGTGTGTGTGTGTGTGTGTGTGTGTGTGTGTGTGTGTGTGTGTGTGTGTGTGTGTGTGTATGTGAGGGGATCTACTTCAGTTTGCAAAAAAAAAAAACATTTCCCAGGAGTTCATTTGACCGAGACCAAATTGGCAAAAGCTAAAATTGCAAAAGAATCATCTTGTGGAAATGCATTTCACCAAAACTAGTAGTGGCAGTGTAAGTGCCCTTTTCCCCACTGTACAGGTGTACAGTGATACTGGAGTTGTATATATAGCTGGGGTGGTCATTGAGGGCATAGCCCCCCACATTGGGGGTAATGTTGCCATGTCCCCCGCGTAGTGTGCTGTTATACTGTCGAGTTTATGTTAAGAGGGTAAGTAGTTGTTAATATAACTAGGTGTGGGTCTACATCAACCCACAACCTCCAATGAGGGGGGGCTGTGCCCCCTCACACCACCACAACTATTTATACCAACTCCAGGATTGCAGTACAGTGGGAAAAGGACATATACCCTGCCACTACTATTTTCAGTGAAATGAAATTTGTCGGACTGATTATTTAGTGATTTGAGGTTTTGGCACTTCAGTCTTTGTGGAACTACATTTGCAAAAAATGAGTTCTCTGGAAAGTGAAGTACATCCATGTGAACAGTACTCTTTGTGTGTTGCATCAACACAAAAGCCTCTGTGTGTGTATTCACAAACATTTGGTGTGTGCCACCCTGTACACTTACCATTGTCCACTGTAAAAGAGCTGCTTACATCAGCCACCATGCACTTACCTGTATACACCCCTCAGACCTATTATCCACATGGCACATGCAATAACTGAAATACAGACCTGTTACTTGTGTTCAGCTGTACCCTGGATATGACACGGTCAATGTGTTACCACACTGCCACACTCCTTGTAGGAAAGGACAGCAGGCCAACATCCTCCTGACACACAGACACCTAGAACACAACCAGAATACATTATGGAGACCACATTCGATCAGTGTTAATAACAACAATAATGCATCATGGCTGGACAGCTACACACCCTGACGTGTAAGCACTAAACATGCCAGCTGACAACACTTTAAAACAGCATTACAATGCTAAATTGTAGTACATTCACCTTGTGCATCAGAACCGTATTAGCATGTCCTTGCATTGATGGTATGGAAGGTGGGAGGTTGGCATAATGGTTAAGGTGTTTATCTTACAGACACAAGGTGCAGAGTTTGATTCTCACAGGGGTGACTGGCTAAGCTTAAAATGGCCTGAAAGGGCAGTTAGCCTAGTACTAACCTATGATCCTATGGTATGGATGACAGAGATGTGGCAAGGGTATCATCATATGCACAGGTTGTGGTGTGGGTTTGCCAGAGGCCTAGGCTGAGCCATTTGGTTGACATCATGTGTGTGGGTTAGGAGGTTGTTTATTAAATGGGCTGTGCAGAGGTGGTGTGTGTAAGTATGGAGGTGCCCTAACTGTGATGGTGATGTGTGTGTGTGTGTGTGTGTGTGTGTGTGTGTGTGTGTGTGTGTGTGTGTGTGTGTGTGTGTGTGTGTGTGTGTATGGATTCACACAGTTCTGCCATTTGGCTGCCCTATACAGGGTATTTGGACAGCTGCGGACTGTACATGGCAGGGTGTACAGTTCACTGTGTCCGGCCACGGACTTGGGAACTGGGACTGCCAGGGGTTGCATGGGCACCACCAGGCAGAAGCCAAGAGATGGTACTCTCACCTGATGATGACAATTGTCTGCTGGATCCAAGTCCCTGTGGCATGCTGCATCATGGTGTGGGCAGCACCCCCCTTGCAGTGGTGCTGCTGGTACTGCCACTATGCGAGGGAGCATGAGTGAGATGTTGCATGGCCCTGTAGATCTTCAGCTGTACATGGTGCTGTCCTATATCCACGTGACTGACACCCTACTCCCACCACATGCTCTAGCACAGACATCCCACGGTCAAGGAATGCCACCATTTCACCCAACCATCTATCCATGACCTTCACATAATAACAGTTGGCATCTGCAAGATCACGGATGTTTTCACATACAGAAGGAAGATTAGCCCTCTGGAACCTCAGACTATCTCTGGTGTAATGTTCAATACATGCCTGTGCCCCATGACAGTCCAAAACATGTGTCTGGTGATACCTGCTGTGGCACTTGTGGCAGGGACATGACAGGCAGCAGTCCTTCTATGAGCACACCTGTCCATCTGCCTGTGTAGGACCTCACCTGTTATCTGGCTATGGCTGGTGTCTGCAGACACACTTTTCATAGTCACCACACTTTCCTGTCCCATGCCACCACCCATCAACTGTCCATCATCGATGGCCACTGGTGATGGGGTATGTGTGGGCATTGTGACTGTGTACAGAGATGGGGTGGAAAAAAGTGGGATTCCAACCAGTGGCACAGATTCAGCACCTTACAACCCTGCCTGTGCCTCACTATGCTTATCATCAATGTCAGAGTCTACAGAGACACTGACATCAGTTTCCCCGTGGGAGGGACCCCCGACCCACATCGTCACCTGTGAGGGGTAGACAATATATGTAAATTAATACCTGTATATTATGGTTTACTTACACATATGCACACACACACACACGCACACACACACACACACACACACACACACACACACACACACACACACACACACACAAACACACACACAAGCACACACACACAGACACACATGTACAGGTGAGGTGGCATAAAGATATTACACAGACCTCACATTACCCAACAGTTGACATGCAGGACACATGGCACTCAACATCATGCATTGCAGCCATTCTTAATCCTTGTTACTAACAATATACATCTCTGGGATGCATGAGTTGTGTTAGTAGGTGATGTCCCTTCCCCTGGAATACACTGCACCCCATGTACACATTATTACTGTGCACCTGTATTTCACACTGGCATCTATTGTAGACCATACCTCACAACTGTATAAATCATTGCTGAATGTGTACATGTCTCACAGTTATGTTTGCTCTGTTCCTCACGACCCTATGTGTTTGTCTGACACATAACTGGGATGATATGAGGACTGATGTGACTAATTAATGACTGACATTTGATTTGCAGATCTCATCATCAGCAGTGCAAAACACAATATAGATGCCAGTCATAAAATCAGACCCCCAATACAAAAGAGATGGAGAGTCTCGATGAAGCCAAAGTTAATAACTGAAAACTGCTGTTAAAAGTTGAAATTTTTTTTTTCCACACACAATGAGTTTTTCGCTTCACACGTAGACACCACCCTGCTCAGAACTGTTAAATGAACTCTCATTCATTATTTAAATACATAGCATTGGCGCCAATATGCAAATTGCTTAAAAACACACTCTTTGAACAAATTAAAAAAACAAAAAAATGAACTGTGTCTATAATGTTTCTTCCTATATAAAAAAAAAAAAAAAACAAAACTGACTGACTTATGTGTGTAAAAAAAAAAATAAGGTTTAAACTCCTAATACAATATCCCTTTTAAAAGATGAATTGAATAACAATAATATATGCCTTATAAAAAATGCATTAATGTATAAAAATGCACTAATATATAAAAATGACAGCACCTAACAAGTACAACAGTAAAGTTATAGTTAACATCACTCTAGCTTTTGAGTTCAGAAAGTGGCTTAATTGTGATGTAATCATATTACCTCCTCTGGTGTTGTACCTAATTCTTTCCCAAGATGCAAAATTTGAAAACATGGTCATTATCTTCACAAATGTTATTTCACTTATAGGACTATTTTCAAGCAGATATTTTAAATTTTCTTCATCCATAGTTATTTTTAATTTGGTTTGAAAAAGGACCATACTGCACAATACAAGCTGTTTTAAATGATGAATCATTTGTATTCCCATATATTTACTTTTTCCAGTGTCTGACATCATACATTCATCATAACCTCTCTCTCTAAATAAATCTGTTATATATGCTAATTCAAATTCTGTTACTCTACTGTCAGACGTCATTCTCAAGGCCCTTATAATTTGCCCCTTGTATATATTATATTTCAATTTGTAAGGGTGGTTACTACTATAATCTAAATATGAATTAGAAAAAGTTGTCTTTCTATTTATCTTCGATTTAAACTGCCCATCCTCTAAATACACTAGTGTATCTAGATATGCTACACCATGTGTGCTTTTTTCATGGGTAAATTTTAAGAACTCACTAGATTCATTTAAATATAGAGTAAAGTCTATAAATGACTGTATGTCACCATTCCACAATATGTAGATGTCATCCAAGAACCGGGAGTAATATGACACATTAACAAAATAATTACTGTCAAAGATGACATTCTCCTCCCAATCCAGTAAGACCAAATTGGCATATATATGCGCAGCCCCCCCCGCTACCCCTTTGGTCTGTCTGAATAGTTCTCCCTCGTAGTATATGAAATTATTCTCTAATGCTATACTAGTGAGTTCCACTAATAATGAAATCTGATCCCAAGTCATCCCCGAATGCTTTCTAAGACTATTAGTCAATGCCTGTAAACCTTCTTCCAAAGGGATACTTGAAAAGAGATCCACGACATCTACTGAAGTGAATATAATATTCTGTTTATCAATATTAATTGGAAAATTTTTCAAGAATTCCCAAGAATCTTTTGTTAAATGTGCAATTTTGGCATACATAGGTTTGAGAAGTTTGTCAATAACGGTTGGCAGTGTCTTTATGGGTCTTAGGAATGCCTACTCTCATTTATTCTGTTTTCAAGTAGATAGTCCTCCAAGAACATATCTATCTTCCTATATGCTTGATAAGATGTAACCATATAGTTTTTTGTCACCTCTTAATAAAGTACTCTCCTCATAAGTCAAGTTCTTATGAATTCTCATGTTGTTAGCCTTTTCATAGTTTAATACCTGGGGATGACTAAAAGGGATATAACAACTATTTTTCCTAAACTGGTGTGATTGTTTAAAATCATCACATTTCTGTTTGAATTGCATAGCTAGATTTAATTTTCTAGTATAAAGTTTTATTTCACTTATACTATCTACTACATTAAAAGTGGTTGTGGGTATAAATTCTAAACCCTTAGATAGTAAAGAAAAGTGTACAGTTTCCAATTTTACATTACTATAATTGAAAATCTTAAAACTGTTGTATGTATAAACAGCACCATCCTGTAGAATACCCCTTCTTCCACCTCCCCTTGGTTCCATTTTGCTGAATGTGTTTTCCTTGACCTCATTAAACTGATCAAAACCATCCCTTCTTTTTGTTGGGCATCTTCACTAAAATTTCATTTGTATGCTTCGGTGTATCGTCGTATGCTTTGTCCCTATTAAGTTTTTTTTCTTTTCAAATAAATACAATTTATCCCAATCAGAAAAAGCAGAATCATGTGTTATAGTATGGTTCATACTTTTCTATGTCCTAATACATTTTGCACTTTTCATCATTCAGTTTAATCAGAGTCTTGATATATCCTTTTGGCCTCCTCCGTTCGCGCCCAAAAGAAAATCGAGCGTGTAAATCAAGATCTCTGTAACATTAATGTCACCTTTGCCTGCCCGTATATCGAGGTCTATTCTTTTTTATCTTCCGAGAGGTTGTTGTGATCCTCTGGACTCCCAGCAGTTCCACGATGGAAACACGCCTGAAATAAATAAAAGTTCCATCAGCTTTGATATCTCCCCACGCGCTGATACTAAACAGGTTGAATCTCTAAACACAATATAGATGCCAAAAGAGATGGAGAGTCTCGATGAAGCCAAAGTTAATAACTGAAAACTGCTGTTAAAAGTTGAAGCATTTATTTTCCACACAATGAGTTTACACCACGAGCTTCCTCAGAACTTTAAATGAACTCTCATTCATTATTTAAATACATAGCATTTTGAACAAATTAAAAAGTACAAAAATATGAACTGTCTATACGTTTCTTCCTTATATGTTAAAATGTAAAACATTCAAAACTGACTTATGAAGTGTGTAATAAAATAAGGGTTATGTTAAACTCCTAATACAATATCCCTTTTAAAAGATGAATATGGTTATGCCTACAAACTTACTAAACTTTGACTGTCAGAAGTGGCTTAATGTGATGTAATTATTCAAAAACTGTTTTTTATATTACCTCCTCTGGGGTTGTACCTAATTCTCTCAAGATGGCAAATTTTCATCAGCAGTGCATGTATGTGCAATAAAATCCAGTTACACCAATGACCTTCAAAGCTTAATATGGATATGAGGAGAGTACACACCCCTGTTGACGTGCCAGCCTCTTCTATGATATGAAATGGGGCCACACTACTGCATTTGAAAACATTACACACACCTGATATGTGGCATAAGACCTGTGCAATCCAATCAAGAATCAAACAAATATGTTAGTCATGAAGATACTGAATGAGATGCATACAATATTGGGGTTGCATAAGTGTGAGCACCCTTAATTGAAGCACCTGTTAAATGAACTACAGCAGTCACTACTTCCAGGAAAGGATATACTAGCAATGCACATCTTGACTTGGCATTATTTGGTCTGTCTTCCATACAAAGGTCCCCCAACTCTGCCAGATTGCAAGGTCAGCTCTTGTGCACAGCCCTTGGAGGTCACACAGGGGCTTCACTATTGCTGTTGAGTCTGGGTTATGTCTGGCCCAATTCATAACCTTGAATGTGTTCAGATATAGCCATTCTTATTTAGCTTTGGATGTATGCTTCAGTTCACTGTTGTGTTTGAAGCTGAAACCCCTCCCCATCCTCAGCCTTATTGTAGATGCTTGACAACTATGGGTCACACGAGATTGTCATTTTGCAGTGTTCCAAATTCCCTCCACCATGTCTACAGCCTAGTTCCAGCTAATGAACAGCAACCCTAAAAGAGTATACTGGCACCAGCAAGCTTCAAGTTGGGGATGGTGGCCCTGAGGTGAAGTGAAGTGTTGCTTGTGCACCACACATATCTTTATGAATACTGTCTGTAGGATTGAACCTTGGTCTCATGACACCATTACACATTGCAACACATGCCTTTGGGAGACTTGATGTTATGCTTTTGCTACCTGTACATTGCCCTGGATGGTGTTTCTTGTGGGGAAAATCTTCTGTCTACTTACCCTACTCCATGGGTCACACTTATGCAGAATCCAGGCAATTGTTGCCACGTGTACTACACAGGCAGTATTTGCTAGACATTCCTGCAACTCCCTCAGTGTTGCTGCATGTCTCCTGATAGCCTCCCTGACCAGTTTTCTATACATTTTATCATCTGTTTTGGATGGGCATCTGGTTCATTTCAACATCACTGTTGTCCCATTTTTAATACACCTCTAGATCACTGTCTGCACTATTTTCCATGGTATATGCAATGGTGAGGTAATGTTTTTTCCCTACTCCTGACTGCTACATTTCAGATATGGGATCCCTTTGATGCTTTGTAAGATGTGTGCAAGCCATGGCTGCTTCTGTTGTAGGCAACTGAGGAAATGTCATGAACATACTTCTTGGACAGCAGACCATTACTTGGTGTGACATTGAGCCATGTACTTGATGGCAGGTGTGTACTCAAGTAGAGTGAATGCTGTCAGCACATCACAAGCTACCGCCACAATATGTTATTTTGAGTGTGTGCACACATGCATCCAGTGTTTTGTAAGGTTTGTATACCCCATATTTGTTGCTGTAACACAAAATTATATTTTACACATTAATTGTTCATGTTAGAATCACATTACAGGTTGTAAAAGGTGTGGAATGTATTATTGTGGTCTGTTGTATATATCAGGAACAGTTGCCATCTTAATAGGTGAGTGTATACTGTTGTATCCACTGTATAAGGGTAATGTTTCATACATGTCCATACTGCAGCCCATTTGTCCCACCATTTTGTTTGTCTCTGTTCACACATCTTGCACTGACAGGTTGTGAGGTATACTGCAGGAATCTTAAATACCCTTCAGATATGACACCATGGTGACCACTGTGATGCAGTGCAGTTAACACCAACAAAACTGAACATGTACATCATGCATTATGGGTAGGTGTGATAAATGTGTGCATGGCAAATAGCATGGCCTTAACATGGCTGGCGTATTGGCAAACCTCAACAAAACAATTCCATACTCACCAGCTACAGGATGCTGTCCCAGTTGTATACCAGAGGGACCTAAATAGTTGTGGGAGAGAGGTAATGTCAGTAGCCACTCATGCGGCATTGGCACAGGGTGGAAGCAGCATTTCAGCACATTAACAGTACAACCCCCAATACTGCAAAATATGCAGGCCATCATCATAGAGTTGCACGTCTGTGCATTACTAAGCACCAGCAAGACCTACTATCTCATCTGACATATGCATGTAGATACTATACAGATAGAAATGGATAAGCAACAGTGTTCTAGTAATGTGCACTGGGACCTTACCTGCATGCTCCTCATCCATTGTATGGGTGCAACCCATCTCCACAATGCTTTCTTCAGCTGCATGGGTTGTGCGTTGGGCGGGTGCTCCAAGGTTGGTGAGGAGCTCCTCGGTGTGTGTCAGTAAGAGCTGGATGGCTGGGCCCCCACCTGTGGCTAGCCGGTGCCTCGCTATAGCAGCAGCCCATTGATGGGCATGATGGATGAGGTCGCTTTTGCGATGCCACACTTGCTCATAAGTTCTCCTGTGCAGGCCAGCATCACTTACCCTGTGTACCAGATCGTTCCAAAGGGCAGTCCTCTCCCACACATCTTGTGCTCTCCAGCCAAATAATAGCCCATAATGTTCTATCACAAATTGGGTGATTATGTCATTTTCACCAACAGAGAATGCCGGGAGGTGAGGTCTCTGCATGTTATCTGGAAGACATAAACAGGAAAAAAGGTCACAGGACCTCATACGGTTATCAAATTGCACATCAACAGTGGATATCACTTGCAAATAATCCAAACTACATCATAACCCTCTAATCTATCATGGCTATAGCAGGTTGCATTACTCTCCTGGCCCTGAGCTATCTTATTCCCCCAGTGTTGGACACTTAATTACATAATCCTCTATTCTCTATTCATTTCTGTGTAGAGGGATGACAGTGACCATCTTCCATGTGGATGATGTGTGGACGATGGCAAGTCTGTGTTTATTGACTGTAGTGTGTGATGGAGCTATGAGCACATGCCTGAGTTCATGTAGGAGGCAGACAGTGATGTTATTATGCCCCATGCAGACTTGCTGTTGTTGCCATCATTAGGCAATATATACATGCTCACCATTGATGAGGGGAGGAGTGCAGTTGATGTGCATATCCCCCTATACAAATGGGGTGGACAAGGTGGAAATGTTCCCACCTAATCTGTCTGATGCAGGTTGCCTATATACATGGCATGTGCGTATGAGGTGAGCTTTACCCCCAGTACAAGATGAATTGTGTTGTTTCCTCTGAGACTGACAACATATGTGGAGACACTGTTGCAATTGTCCTTGGTGGTGTGGATATGTCTGATTTGTAGTCATAGTCAGCCTTACAGGAAGTCACCTGTGAACTTACATGCTTGCTCAGATAGAGGTGGACTTGCTTCCAAGTTGTTGCCTACATCTATGTGTCCCTGTACAGCCAATATAGCAACCTATTATGTGGTTTGTGTATTGCTGCTGTCCACCAAAGGGGATTACTCTACCTTGGTGGAGGCTGGTTTTACAGGTCAGATACTGCTGAGTCCATATAGCTACAGTGGATATAAAGTGTACACACCCCTGTTACGATGCCTGGTATTTGTGCAATTGAAACATGACACCACAATAACTAATTTCAAAAGAAATTCCCACCTTTAACTGACCTATAGCCTGTACAATTCAATTGAAAACATAACAATCTGGTCTGTGAAAATATATGGAAATAATAATCAGTACAATAAGCCAGTTGAATGAGTGTGCACACCCTTAAATTGATATGTTATGTAAGCACCTGTTGAGATGGTTACAGCATTCATTCATCTTGGTTTGGACTCTAGCATCATTGTACACCTTCACTTGGCAATAGCTGCTCACCTTCCTTAAAACAGCTTTGTTTGTTTTTCAATAGAATTGTACAGGTTATGGGTCACATTCAAAATGAGAAATGTTTTGAAATTATTTTCTGTGGTCTCATTGTCATACAGCATACAAACCTGGCATTCCAACAGGGGTGTGTACAATTTTGATATCCACTGTATATAGGTGTTGATATAGCTGTTAGTGGTAGGCATGGACAGAGAGTCATAACACAGTTGGACACTTCTCTGATTACTATCTGATAAGCATGCCTACTCTAGTACCCATATCAGTGTTAGGGCAATGGAACAACCAGTAGCTGTACACATTTATGTCTTTTGTATGCACTGACAATGATATTACACACATGTGCAACATGCACAACCTATTTACCTGACTGCTTGAAACCCATGTTAGTTTTGTGCCTTCCAGCTGAACATATGCATACATACATGTGCTCAGGGGATACCTGGTATATATTTCTGCTCTACGTTAATATGGCACACTGTATTTACAGTCTTGCTGCTCAATCATACTTCTCAACCTGTTATAGCAGGGCTTCTGGACATTGGCACACATAAATGGGTGACAAAAGGGACATCACTACTGATACTGTATTAATATAGCTGCACCATACATTACTAAGTTGATTGCACAGTAGGCTTTGACATCACTGTGATAACCTGGAATATGTCCAATAGTCATAAGTAGGCTATTATGTTACATTGTCATTGGTCACAGACTTGCCAATGGTTTGGCTGACATAACACAAGCATATGTGTATGTGACTACAGATATCAGTCACAAATGTGCCTATTGTCCAGCAGAACACTGTACAGTTGAATGTTATTAATTCAATATATCACATGCAGTTCCACACTCATCTGAAACAGTACTTTACTATTCACATGCATTATTAAGGTCTCTTAGATTTACAAGGCAAACATGTATCATACTCATATTCACAGGTAACATATGGATATGGACAACATCTCATTAACTGGCCTAGCAGTGGCACAGTCACAACTGTTTGACAGACACCCCAGTGTTTTTTTTTTGTGAGCTGTCCTTTCCCAGGCTGAGTCAGGCTCCTGAGCTGTGATCCTACCTCACAAACTCTTAGAGCATCACATCTGGACAAAGCCTAAAATGATGGGATAAATAGGGACAGATTTTAAATATTCCTGTTACAAAGTTAGTAAGTTTGTAGAATAATACATTTTGCATTACCGTGAATATTCTTAAGGAGGTGGAGTCTTAAACTCAAGTGTTTGTCATTACTTAATGACTTTAATATTCAGCTATTTGCCAGAAAAGTACAGATTTCAGGAGGAACAGACAAAAAACTATGATGGGAAAAACTGGATATTCTGTGAAGATCTGTACAGTTGAGAGGTATGTCTGTGATCTCTTCCCACTGCAGAGAGGGCCGGATGCTATGGCCTAGCAGCTGTTCAGCAGGTCATTAGTACAGCAAGTCTTGTCGGGACATATATTCCTCCAAATCATATTTCCCATTATCATAGACCAATTACTACATTAAATTACATGCTTAAATGTTTCACATACCTTTCTTTTTCCTTCTCTTTTCTGTTTCCCGGTTTTTGTTTTTATTTGTTTCTCTCTCTCGCGCTCTCTCTCTCTGTCTGTACACTGCAGGGATAGAGCTGGTTTGAAAAGGTGGCAACATGGCTTTTGTAGGTGATGCTCATGACCAGGTAATGGTCTGTGCACCAATTGGTGTTACCCACTTGCTAAGTGCATACAGAGCAGCTGTGTAGTTCTTCAAATAGCCAATGTCATGGCAACACACTCCAATAACTGACTACTTCATGTGGGCGTTGTCCCTTTATCTTGCCTATAAGGAAGACATCCTTGAAGTGTGTGGGCAGCAGTGTTACAGACAGCAGGTAGGAATACCTGTTACGACAAGACTTATGGACACAGGCTAACTAAATGTTTTTATAAGCTTACAGACTTAGGGACAGAATGTGAGTATTGCTGTTATATGCTTTGAATACTGCTAGTTTTACAGGGTTTGTGTGTACATGCTAGTTCTGCATGGATTTCATTCTGACAAAGTTATGTGTCTGCATAGCTCTCAACTGCCGGGCCATCCACATAATGGGCAGAGGTTTGCCTGTTATATCTGATGTGTTCCCCAGACAGGTGTTGTCCTTGGCAAATCAGTGGCATACTCTGCACATTGCTTTCAGTAAATGGCAACATTAATTTGTGTTTCTGACTTCATATCCTACAGAAAGGATATGTTGCAACCAATCCTGTAACACCATCAACTTTTTCAGTGTATAAGGGCAATATTTCAAATATGGCCCTGTGTTTGAGCCTCTGTCCTCCACTTATATGACAGGCTTTGTCCAGATGTCATGCAGTAAGAGGTTGATAGGTATGGTCTGTCACTATTTAGTGCTGACATTCCTGCTATTATCCCAGTGATATTGTGAAATCCCACACAAGTTGTGGGGTAGGGGCCATAAATATGAGGGCAAAGGCTGGACAACATGTGTAACTCTGTACAGTCAAGAGGTCTGTCTATAGAGAAAGCTCTTAGATACCCTTGTAACACATTTTTATGTGGGGAGGAGTATTAAATGTTTTAAAATTAGGCTGTTAGAACACGTGAGAGATATTACTAATAAGAAACAGAAAAGGTCTGTAGTTGTATATTCTGATACATGTCACCATGAGGACAGTAGTGGGTTACAGGATACTGTTTTGTAAACATTCTGTTTGTCAGTTCAATAGAACAGTTAGAAATAAACCAATGTTATGTAAAGGATCAATTTACATTTTAACATATAATACATCTTCCCCGAGGGGGTTAATTGACGAGTGTAATTGGAGCCTGTTGAATTAAATATGTAATTAAGTGTTAATTGATTCTTGTATTCAAGGCAAGTATGTTTTGTAGTGTTGTACTACTTGAAGGCTTTGTCCAAGACATCAGAGTATAATAATTTGTGTGGATTACTGGCTGGTTGATTTTCTGTGTACTCTTTTCAGTCATTTCTATTATGTTGCTAAGAGATCGCTGTATGTCTGACCATTGTGTACAGCCTATCATAATTTTGTAGCAGCATAGTGTGTACTTATTATTTGGACTATGTATGGGTGGGGCAGCAATAGAATGTCCCATACCACCCCAGAATTCCATCTACACCATGACCTGGCACAGGATATGTAGGGGTATTGTGTGACTCTCATGGAGGATATATCTGTCCACACAGCCATTGTACTGTGGTATGCGTTAGGCTTACAGGTATTTAGCTGTTAGTGTGTTGTTTATATATATATATATATATATATATATATATATATATATATATATATATATATATGTGTGTGTGTGTGTGTGTGTGTGTGTGTGTGTGTGTGTGTGTGTGCATATTTGTGTGTGTGTGTGTGTGTATATACACATATCTATATATATATATATATATATATATATATATATATTTTGTGTGTGTGTGTGTGTGTGTGTGTGTGTGTGTGTGTGTGCCTGTGTGTGCATATCATTTGAATCTTTAGTGATTCCACAGTGTTCATTCCCTATGGTAAACTGACTAGAATGCATGATATGTTAGAAAAATCATCCTAAAATCTTATGGCCTAGTGGTTAAGTGCTGTGACTATAGTATACAGGGTCCTGAGTTCAAAACCTGCAAAGGCTGTTTATTTTATTGCTGGGCAGAAGTAGACAGAGTGATTAAGCCACTTTAAAGTGGCTTTAAGCGAGTTTGTGCAGGTTTTTGTGATGCTAAGTGGAGCGAATACACAGTTAGACGAATTGGCGCTTAAACTGTGTACGTTTCTCTTAGCAACGCTTACCAATGTGCAAACATGCTTAGCATCTACATTTAAGCAAGAAAGATACCAGCTAACCATAGCTGAGCATTGCTAAGTGTTACTCAGTTTTCCTTTTTAGAAAATATCAGACTAATGACTTCCTGTAGTAACTTAGTAAGTGTATATAATTTCCTGTATTAGGGAGGGTGGCCTAATGGTTAAGGTGTTTGCCTTACAAACACAAGGTGCAGGGTTTGAATCTCACAAGGGATAATTGGCTAGGCTTAAAATGGCTCGCAAGGGCAGTTAGCTTAGTACTAATCTATGAACCTATGTACATAACATGTCTCTATGTGCTGTCAATACAGTATCAACGGGTGTGACAATACTGTATGGGACGTGTATACATGAGTGATGTCACGTTATATGCACTCACACTTCCATTGTACACCAGCTACACTACCATGGTGACAAAGTTTATTTTCCACTCATTTCACTATTAAAATGGTACATTTAACACTACTTTTCTAAGTAAACTGTGATTGCCTGTTGTAGTACTTGAGCCTTGGTGGATGTCTCCAGTTTGCATTCAAAGACCGCTGTAGGGTACCCCATCTGTGCTCTTATTTTCTTCTGTCTGTGTATCTGTGGCTATTGTTACCATAGTGTCAGGACTGTGTACAACTATAGTGTGTACATGTTATTTGTGCTGTGTACGGAGGGGGGCACTTAGGTTCATAGGGGTGAACTAGGCTATTGGCCCTGGGCCCTTTACAAGCCTAGCCCATAGGATTAACCTGGCATCGTGCCACCCAACCTTAGTTCACAGTACATCTGTTGACAAGAGCCAGTGGAGTGATCCCCAGGGTGCATTTTCTATTTCCCATCCACTCATCAGGATGTCCTTTGAAGAAGGGCAGTGAAGTTCTCTGCTTGCCACGTATGGGAAGTCTATTCCACAGCATGGGCAGTCTCTCGATTATGAACCTGTCCCTCCAGCATGTTCTGTTGATTGTGTTAATAAGGTTGAGGTCTCTGTAGTGTGCAATGCAGAGGGATTTGGATATCTTTAGATGTAGCATTTATAACAGAGATAGATCAGACCTGGCCTTTTTGGAGAATGTCTACATCAGTTGGAGAGTGAATAATGGCTCCCAGTTTGCAATCATCTGCAAATTTGGTCAGCCAAAGTCCCTTTATATTGGAGTAAACTGCAGAGAAGTAGATGCAAAACAGTAGAGGATCCCGGACTGATCCTTGTGGGACTCCACTTGTAATTGGTCTGTAGTCCAAATTGGAATCCACTACTTTCACAGAGTGGGTTCTATCAGTGAGCCAGGTTGCAACCCACCTTGTGAAATAGGTGTTTATGGCTACTTTAAGGAGTCTATTTATGATTCGTGAGTGAGGGATGGTGTCAAAGGATTTGGCATGATCAAGGTAGGTTGTGTGAACTACTTTGCCTTCAACCACAGCTCTGGTGACAGACTTGAAGAAGTCTATCAGGTTGAACAGGTATGATCTACCCCTCACAAATCCAAACTGCGTGTGGTCCAGATTTTGGAGATTCCCTGTGTCCCTCTTTATAAGGTCCATGATGATGCACTTCATTGCCTTACATATCAGAATAGTCAGGCTAATGGGGTGGTAGTTTCCAGTCTCTGTAGTCTCTCCCCCTTTTGTGGAGTGGGATGACCATAGTGGTGCACTATTCATTATGAACAAAGCCTGAAGTGAGGCTGTGATTGAACAGGGCACTCAGGTGTGGTGCAAGTTCACTTTGTTATTCATTTAGAATAGAGCCAGGTATATTGTCAGGTCCCATGGAAGCTGTATTCGTGGCTTGGGACAGTGCGGTTTTACCTATGCAGCACTGATATTAGGAACTTGGCATTTCTCTGGTATTGTAATAGGCCCTTTACGTGGTGAAAGGAGGGTAATGTTCACACTGAACGTATCTGCCAATATATTTGCAATATCAGTTGGCTCAATATATATGTTGCCATTGTGCTCTAGCTCAGAGCAGATCTGAGCATTGCCATTTAGGTTCTTGAAATAACTATAAAATGCCTTGTGGTTGTCTTTAGTATCAGCTACAATGTTGCTTTCATAGCTAGCCAGTGAAAAGTTGAGTACTGGTGTAGGGGAACAGTCACCCATGTTAATAATTACCGGGTCATGGATGTTGTTGCCCATGCTGGGAGTAAGAATGAGTTGGTCCTAGGCATTGGAATTTATGAATTCCAGAAAATATTTAGTTAGTGTATTGGTACATGAGTAATTTTCCAAGTCAATGGAGAGGTAGTTAAAAGTTCCCCAGTATAAGGGTATTGGGATGTACCTTAAAGTTTTCCAGGGTGTTTAGGAATGTGGAGTGGTAGTCTTGGGATATGATGGGGGATGTATAGCAGGATATAACCTGGATTGCAGTCTTACTCAGTGTTAGTTGTACCTGACGTATCTCTAATGCATTATTTTAGGCTACTAGTCTGGAGGTGTCCTTATCCTATGAATATCAGGACACCACTGCCTTTAGGACTTCACAAACAACAAAAAAAAACAAAAATAAACATCTGTAAAAGGGGGGCTATGCCCCCTGCACCCCCTACAACCCCTTACTTAAATATACCAACTCTGAGATCGCACTACATTGCGGAAAAGGGAAATCTTCCCATTCCGTACTGTATGGAGATCTCCATTCAGTCTGATCAAACATTTACAAGCTCGAACATATGTTCTCGGCCATATGAGGTTTGAACTTGTTATATGTTCGATCTACTGAATGGGACCTATACATATATATATATATATATATATATATATATATATATATATATATATTATATACATACATACACATGCACACACACACACACACACACACACACACACATATATATATATATATATATATATATATATATATATATATATATATATATATATATGTCTATATACAACACAAGAATGTTTCCACAGAGCTTGCTCAATAGCTTGCTCACTATTGTATGTCTCTATTGCATGGAAAGTTTGAAAAAGCAAGAAGAGTTCATACAGCTCAGATGGTGTGGTTGTATGGTCTCTGACTCTAGTGTACAAGGTCCTGGGTTCAGGATTTGGCAGCGCTGATTATTTTGTTGCTGGGCAAAACAAGGGGTGTTGGATACAGAGTGATTAAGGCACTTTTAACCAGTTGTAAGCGGGTTTGTGCAATGCTAAGCGATACCAACACATGGTTAAACTTACAGATGCTTAATCTGTGTTGGCTTCGCTTAGCAATGCACAAGCACACTTACTCCCGCTTACTCCTAGCCCCAAGCTTATTTCTTTGAAAGAAAAGAAAAAAAGAGTGATAGGATAAGTGTTGAAAAAGGGACACACAGATGAAGTACAGTATGACAGGTAGCTAGGGATGTGCAGGACGGGTGTAGGAAAGGTCCATAGCTGTCCATTTCTTCTATAGCAACAACTGTGCATGTGTATTGAATTTGGAGGTAAATTTGGAAACTCAAACCCCTGAGAAAGGGGTGAGTACAACAGTAATGTGTTGTGAAGCTAATTAGACCAGACTACATGTGTCCAGTGGACACGTGTGTGAATTGGACAGCTATGTATGGAGCGACATTTCTTTTGGGAACAGATTGCCCTTTTCTTTTAAGGTGAGAGTGGGATGTTGGGGAATGATAGTAGGTATATTTGTGGAGGTAGGTTGGGAAGGAAAATAGACAAGACAAACAAGACAGACAAGACAGCATACATGGGCAGTATATGACACATGTGGGGGGTAAACACCTTGGACGGGGAGGGATGTTTGGTAATCGGAAGCCCACGAGCCCCCAAATGGATACAGTGGGACTGAGGTCCTCACCCATTGGCAGTCACCATTGCACCTTCACAGCCCTGAAGGTGGCTGTGCTGGGGGCTGAGCAGGAGGGGTAGGCTGACCTTCTAAATGCACTACACAGCCCTCAAGCTGATGTAGTAGATCTCCCAATTCTGTGCGGAGCTGACTACGCACCAAACCCCAGATCTAGCTTTGGGTAACAGGATCCTGTCCATGCCGTGGGGACGAGCCCCATCCCTTGAGGTCATTCCACCCAAAGGTGGTGCAGGACCAGCAGACGAGTAGGTCCTGGGGTGGGTCCCAGACATGCTGGGGCCCAGTGCCATGGCCAGATGAGGTGGGAGAGGCTGATTCGCTGGGATTGGCCTTTCCAGATGTGCTTTGGTGTTGCAGTTTTAGAACATATGTTAGTTAGTCATGAAAAACACATTCCAGGATTAGTTATTACAACATGCATGAGTATTCCCATTAACCCAAAACAACAGATTTGGAACATTTGCATAGCAAACAGAACACATGCATATGTGGAACCACAGCGGGCATTACACCAGCATGCAGGTTACATTGATAGCAATAGGCCACCAATTATAGTATTTGAACAGAGAACATTAATTGGAAAACATTTCAATATCTGTAGAGCAATAGGACACATGTCCCAATAGTAGGTTTGGGGAAAAACATATCCATTAATTTATGTGTTTAGATTACTGGTGAAGATAAGGTGGGGAGAGAGAGAGATGTCAATTAACAGATGTAGATTCTTACAGTGATCACACCTTTAATGATCATTGCTCTAATCATTACTCTACAGGTGTTATTACAACAACCTATGGCCTTGGGTTGGGCAGTGGTATGTTTGTACACAGTGTATAATTACAGCCTTCTTATAGCTACTTAATACCTTTTCTTACCTGGCAGACCTGTGGAGGAGATTTCTGTTAACACTACCGGACGGTTTTTACACATATTCACATAGGGTTACATATGTGCACTCATAGTGTGTGTGTGTGTGTGTGTGTGTGTGTGTGTGTGTGTGTGTGTGTGTATGTGTGTGTGTGTGTGTGTGTGTGTGTGTGTGTGTGTGTGTGTGTGTGTGTGTGTGTGTGTGTGGTACTGCCATTCTCTGCCTTGATTTCTGTCGTTCACCCTGGTTGTTGGCTGCAGGAACTACACCAGCATGCAGGTTACATTGATAGCAATAGGCCACCAATGATAGTATTTGAACAGAGAATATTAACTGGAAAACATTTCAATATCTGTAGAACAATAGGACACATGTCCCAATGGCAGGTTTGGTGAAAAACATATCCATTCATTTATGTGTTTAGATTACTGGTGAAGATAAGGTGGGGGGAGAGAGAGAGATGTCAATTAACAGATGAATATTCTTACAGTGATCACACCTTTAATGATCATTGCTCTAATCATTACTCTACAGGTGTTATTACAACAACCTATGGCCTTGGGTTGGGCAGTGGTATGTTTGTACACAGTGTATAATTACAGCCTTCTTATAGATACTTAATACCTTTTCTTACCTGGCAGATCTGTGGAGGAGATTTCTGTTAACACTACCTGACTGTTTTTACACATATTCACATAGTCAGGGTTACATATGTGCACTCATAGTGTGTGTGTGTGTGTGTGTGTGTGTGTGTGTGTGTGTGTGTGTGTGTGTGTGTGTGTGTGTGTGTGTGTGTGTGTGTGTGTGTGTGGTACTGCCATTCTCTGCCTTGATTTCTATCGGTCACCCTGGTTGTTGGCTGCAGGAACCAGTAGCTGTGACAGCATGACACTTGAACATTTCTTGGGGAGACTACTTGTTGTATGTATGTATCTTGTTGTCATTTGCAGCATTGGGATTGGACCATGGGTGTTGGACACAGTATATCGGGGTTGGAACGTGGGTGTTGGACACAGTATAACTACAGCTTTCTTATAGCTACTTTATACCTTTTCTTACCTGGCAGACCTGTGGAGGAAATTTCTGTTAACAGTACCTGACTGTTTTTACACATATTCACAAAATCGTAGGTGAAATTATGCATGCAGCCTACTACCACTCCCGGGATTCAAATTGTGCCTGTTTGTGCAGAAAATACAACAAAAAATGTGTGTTTCATCAGAACAAGCTATTGAGAAACTGCTGTCTCTTGCTTGAATGTTTTCTGTCTAATCCTCTCTTGGTTGTGCAATCTGACCTTGTAATTACAAAATTCTTATACATACATTCCTATACATACCTTTTCACATAGCGCAGTGTGGAAAACAGTGGTTAACACAACATTACTATTCAGATATCAGATCTTGGTACATGAAACATTTCATATCAGTTAATCTCATGTCTTAGAAAGGCACTAACTTTGTCAGATGAGACTTGATTGTTTAATGCTTTCACCGCTATAGTTGCTGTGCATAACCTGTACACATTTCAAGTCAATCAATACCAAAGTAGCACAACCAGTCTAGGGTTTTGAATTTTATTCACAGGCAATTACAGTTTTATTTATATATAACCTATATGAAACTATTACTGTAATATTGTCTGGTTTATTCAGTACAAACTGTACCCATTTTTAATACTGCAAGGTGACATTCTACTCCTTTATAGTTATTTGGTATGAATACTACAAGCTAAATTGTTACTCACCAGCCTCAAGATGCAGCCTTAGCAGCCTGCATGCATGTACTTCCTGGTTCGCAGCCCTCTCAGCTGGAGCTGTACAGAAGATAGAGAAACATTTATGCATACCTATCCATCACATACACAGGCTGGACCTTATTAAACAGTTATTGATATTACTAGTTACACATGCCTGTGACATCCCACTGCCATGCATCTTGGACCCACTGGTCCAAGAGCTCCCTCTTCCTCTGCATCAAGTCGGCAAAGTGGTGTCGGACCTGCTCACCAGTCTGAGGGATACCATTGGCAAGACTTTCCCAGGCCTCCACTTTGTATTGGGAGCCCTGGTACTGGTCCTGCAGCAGTCTCATATTATGTTTTGTTACGAGGAGTCCTACCATGACCCTGGACTCCTGTATCCCCCAGTGCTGCACCTGAAAGTGCACACCCTCTCCAACACCAGCCATAGTGCCTACAGTGGGGAGCTACAACCGGTTATGAACTGTATTCCCACCTACGAGGTTTAAATATGGCTGATTTCCCGCCCGTTGCTGTGATTGGACAGTTTTGAATATGCTAAGCTAAGCTCTGGGTAAACCCGCTTAGCTGGTATAAGCATTGCTTAGAGGGGTAGATGCTAAGCACTGCTTACCAGTGTGCAAATCTGCTTAGCTATGCTAATTCTTGCTTAGAATTTACATTTAAGCAATGCTTATACTGGCTAAGCATAGCTGAGCACAAGGTAGCACTGTTCAGCTTACCTTTTACAGACTATCAGCACTGTGGGATTAATTCCTCATAAATTACATATTATGATATGTATGTCTACCTTCCATAACATCCCCCTGTGTGCTTTCATTACAATACTTTCTTTTGTGGCTATGCTGTATGGGACACTTGTGTTTATATTGGGGTTTCACATCTGTACTATACTGACACCTCACATTTGGACCAGCTACACTATCCTGGCTAACAAATATATATATTATTCACTACCTACTGATAACAAAATATATTTTCATGCTTTTTTAACAAATAAAAATGAATGGATTGAATGGAGACTCGAACTGCGAATGCATGCTTGTTAAGCGAAAGATGTAACCACTGCGCTATTTCCCTTTACACTGTTTTGGCCATATATTTGTATTTAGCTCATTGGGATGTGTAAGCTAGGCTGAGCATAGCTGTGTGATGTGCACTCCCACTCAGCTATGTTTAAACTTTATTGCAAACCAAAAAAGAAAACTACATATGTGGGTTTTTTTTTTATTTACTGTAGGGGTTTGCACATTGCTTTCTGCACCATTATCTGTGTATTGCTCTTACAAACTTAGAAAGTTGATAGAATAAATAGGTTTTGCATTAGCTTAATGTTTTGGTCCCGTGGAGTCAGGGAGGTACACATTTTTGGAGGAACACACCAAAATATATGAGTCAACTATCTGTACACATTTCAAAAATAGTTGAGAGGTAAGCTGCACGGACACTAACAAGTGTATGCTGACACTTTCACTGCTTTTGTATTGCTGTACACCAACTCTGGAGTGCAGGGGGTATGTATATTGTAAGAGCACTGCTCTCGGACACACACCCTCTACTCGTTCAGAGACCCATGTCTGTGTAGGAATACAGCAGTGTGCCTTCATGCATATGCAAAGCGCGCTGCTGATCTATATGAACACGGGACGCTCTGTGTAAGAATAACTCTATTCTTACATGGAGTGTTGCTGAATCCTGGGGATAAGGTACGCCCGTCAGAGTTGGGCATCTTATCCTGTCACTTCTGGCACCTTTTGAAACCAGTGGTGCCTTTTGAAGTTTTAACAGTGGAGAGTTGGTTTTCAGCCATAAACAAAAAAAAAGGGCTGAAATATACAGTCACACAGATAAAGAAGAGATATAGAGATAAAGAAGATTTTTTTCAAACAATTAAGAAGGGATAAGAGTATCTAAAGAGGTAATAAAGGGAATAAATGTACCAACAATGGCACTAAAAAAGATTACCTAAGGTAGAAAGATGAAGAGAAAAGAAACAGTCAAACTAAGCTAGGAGAGGAGCTGGAAGACAGAGAAGGTTTAAGAAGAAAATTAAGTAAAATACATAGATATAAGAGATTTAAAAGAAATAAACTTACTCAAAATCAACCTAGGCTCGAGAGAAGGACAAACACATCTGACCTACAAAGCAGCAAATGAGATCTGAGGTAATTTTCAAGAGGAGCACTATGGGTAGTGCCTGGCTCGAGAGTTTGGAAGGCGCAAGCTGGAATAAATGGCCGAGTCTGTTCCGATGCTCAGAACCGAGCCTACTCTCAAGGATTCAGTGAAGACTGACAACACCAGATCTTTAGATTCACTTGTACTAGACTTTATTTTTTAAACACTCACTGCTAGATAGACTGAAGATCACATCTCTCAGCATCTTAGTGCAAGAAATCTGAAGAAAGCCTGGCAAAATGGGTGAACAATGGCTCAAAATGGGCACAGATTTTAAATATTACTCTTACAAACTTAAAAAGTTACAAGAGTAACAGGGTTTGTGTTAACATACATTTTCTGAAGGATTTGAAGTCTGAAACTCAGATGTGTGTCTTTATTTAGTGACTTCAGTCCTCAGATCATACCAGTGATTTGCCAGAACACCCTGTATTTTATGAGGAACAGACCAAAACTATGATACAAAAATCTAGGCATTCTGGGAAAATCTGGGTAGTTGAGAGGTATACTGAAGATTTTAACTGTTGACAAGAGAGATTTCTTATTCATTGCAGTGACATTTCATATTCATATAATTTTTTTTCAAGTGGCATGTATTTCTTACCTACACAAATTTTGCCATGCACAGAGTGCAGGTCAGTTTTCATATCAAACAAGTGACTGATACTGCCAAGTTATTTGTAATCCTTATTATCACAAAACTTGACAGAGACCTATACAGCAAAACAGAGTGCAGTTCAGATTTCATACTAAATGATTGATGCCAGTCATTTTAAAGGACAAAATATTAGCCTTAAGATAAGAGATGGCAGAGAACCTTATGGCTAGAATGCTACACACTTTTGTTTAAATGCACATATACATATCTACATATCTAGTTATACATGCAGCAAGAGCAATTTAAAAACTTTCAAACAAAGCTATTAACTCAGACAAAATTACAAATAACAGTGATGTTGTTAACTCTGGCCTCACCATTAACAATGTCAACAGTTTATGCATTTGATAATTTGGTGGGTAGACCAGCCGACCTTGGAACAGTGCAAGAATATTCATATAAATAACTGCAGCATACGGGTATTATATAGCATTCAGAGTAAATATGAAGATGTTACTGTGTAACACACAACCACATAGTGAATATATAATGTTACTGGTGTACAGTAATCCGTTACACCAGTCACAATATCTGCTGCATACAGTAATCATTTACACAAATTAGTACCTGTTGCAAGATATAAAACGTTCACTTTACATATGTCAAACAAGACAAGAAAAACAGATTATATCTGTAATGGAAGCAAACAAATGTTAAATCATGCTGTAAAAGTCCTTCACCTTAAATGATTGAAAGACTTTAGTAACTAATCCAAACTCTGTGACAGGACAAAACCTTGACAGTTTGCACATGAACAATGTCACACCCTAGAAACTTCTGGCAAGTCAATGCAATAATAGGAAATCAAGGTAAGACAGACCTATTTTGAGATGAATAATAGTTTTGTCTCACGGCTGACCTTTTCTCAGAACAGAATGTATTATCTAAGCATAATATTTAAAGGTACATATGTACTATCACAACCAGATTTCTGAAGCCCCCTAATTCTTCACAAAGAGAAACTATTCATCTGTCTTTCCTCAACACTTCATATTTTATACTGGGGATCATCAGGCGATTCGAAGAGGTGAGAAGTCCTTTAGTAAGGCTTGGGTTGTTGCAAACTGTGATGGCGATATTGTACAGTGTAAAGTTTTCACTTTGCAGTGTCATACTTGAAGAGAAAATATGCATATAGAAAAGAAGACATTGTATATACAGGAAAGTAAATCTTTCATTGCTTTTAACGAGTTACCCACCTGTAAACCGTCACAATCCCAGTTTGTTTATGCTTCTTATGGACTGCTTACCTGTTGGCAGTTTAACTTGCAAATGTTGCAGCTTTCAGCTAAGTAGCAACTTTAAAAAAAATTTTGAAACACACATGCACTGTTAGGGAAATAGTTTTTATTATGGTGCACTTAATTCGTAGTGCCCATGCTTTGACAGCCAGGTGCCATATGGTATAAAATTAAATGGTTTGTTTATTGGTCAGACTGTATGTATTTAACAGTGATTTATTTGGTGGTTTCACATGTGCAGTCTGTGTATGCTTACATCATTATTTAATTGAAAAGCAAACGTATTATTGTACCATGAGTAAAGAAAAATATTTCCTCCTAAGTCATACCTGGTGTGACACAGACTGGCTTATATCTTTGCACACCCCTTTCAATGGCAACATACCTGTTTTTGCACAAATATGAAGAAGTAAGGGACTTCAGAAATCTGGTTGTGATAATAACGTAAGTACCTATTTAAATATACTAGCCATTAAAGCCTTAATACAAAGTTATTGGATGACCACTCTTTAACTTGATTGGCAGTTATATGTTCTTCAAAATTGTATATACCCTTCCTTTTTGTTAACTTTTCCCAGCTTTCTCATCTTGACCAGTGCAACAGTAATGTGGCCAATTTTACTCCACAAGTAGTCATTCTCTGTCTGTCTGTGTGTCTCTCTCTCTCAGTCCGTAGATGGGTGAGAATTTTCTCACTATCTGGTTATAATTTAACTAATGCTTGTCCACTCTGTTTTTATTACAGTGATTTTTTTTGCCATGTCCTCTAGGACTAGGTAATATACTGTACCCATCAACTGCTATATGCTTATTTGTTCCTTGTATTAATTCAGCCAATACTAAGTCATTTCAGTGACTCTGTTTTCAGGCATAGTCCCTAAATTCCTCATACCTTACCATTCCACATACCACACAGCTAATTCCTCTTAAAGATGCATGCAGGTTTACAGGTGAATACTAGGCTAAGTGCTTTGTAAGGCCATTTTAAGCCTAGCCAGTAACTCAAGGTACAAATCTAACCATGTACCTTGTATTTTTAAGGTGAAAACCTTATTCATTATGCCAAACTCACCCTTTTGAAATGGCTTCTTTTCTAATTTCTTTTTCAGCTCGTCCACTAGCTGCAACCACGGTATCAATTGATGCTATAAAAATTATCTTACAGTTCAGTTTGTTCTCTAGACTGGGTATTCTTAAACATAGAATGCATCAGCATAGAATAGCTGTGCATAATATGTTTATGTATGCATTTCATAAGCAGGTTGTGTATAAGGGCAACAAGATGTCCCTGTTTATGAACTCCATACCTTTGGAGAAGAACAGCAGTGCACTAGGATTACTGCCTGCCCTGCAGTCATAGCAGGATCTGGGTAATAAAAGTTTCACCCTCTGTCGCCATGACTGCGGGGTAGGATCCATTAGCACAATATGCTAAAATCAAGCTCCAGTTCATCAGGTGATCTTATTGGCCAGAGCACTACTGCATCAGTGCTGAAGGTGGGGACTGTATCTAGTTACTGTATCAGGTTAGCTTGTGGAGATAGTATATTTTATACCTTACAAAAGTATCATTTTACACATTATAATGCTGCACCATGACATTACTCTCCGAAGAAATGCTGTACAACATTAAATATGAGGAAGATGGAGATGTTTGCCCAGGTATAACACAATCTGTGTTATGCAGTTCTGGCACATATGTTAATTACTTATAGCCAGTTTGTGTACAGTTGCTACTGAGATTATAAATTGTGTTCTATGCTGATTACCTTCATTTGCATATCTATTGTGCACCTGGTATGCCATGTAGTAACCCTAAGTAGTCTGTGATTCCTTAACATTTTATGAATTACATAAGTGTCTGCAATGTATTTTGAAACACATACTACACATACACTAAAACAGACCACATTTACGGATAGGGCGCTATGTTCTATATTTTGCCAATAGAACATTTTTCACTCTGATTCTTCCATGCACTGATCAAGTTATTTGATTTCTTTCATTTACAAGTGTCAGTGTTCCCATTTTGTTGCTAATATTTTTTTCATAGTGTGTTCATTTCTTTACTGTATACTGTTTATAGTTTTTGTGTGATCCATCCATCCACTACCCCTTTTTCACATTTTTGTACATGTGGTTGGTGTGTAACTTCAATGGTGACAATCATCTAGAGCCAATATTTATACCAACAGGTGGCTAGCCCTGCCATGTTTTTTCTTCCATACCACACATTCATATGCACACTCAAACCTACGGTCAATCCACCCACTGCATGTCTTTGGAATGTGAGCGGAAACTGGAACACCCAGAAAAAAAACATACAAACATAGGGAGGACATACAGACTCCACACAGATGACACCCCATCTTAGATTAGAACCAGACGGCCTCTTGCTGTAAGATGACAATGGCATTTGCTGCACCACTGTGCCGTGTTTGATGTATATTTGTAAATCTAATATCTTGATCTGTATAACTTTCATTTGTGGAATCCACCCCCTCGTTCTCCACTGAAAATGGGCTCTGCCCTGTTTGAATTGCATGATTAGAAAATATAAATACATGCATGTATAATACACACACATATACACATACATACATAATAGCTGTGGTTTCTTTCAATTCACTGTTGTGTTTTTAGAGCTTCATTTTCAGAATATATGCTCATAATTTCAATCTAGTTTAGCTGAAATTTATTATGCAATTTTTAATAGGCAATCTTGGCCTAGTAGAATCTATTAATATTAAAGGTGATGTTTTTTTTCCTCACAAGCAGTTTTTACAAATGTTATGATGTCCAGTATAAATTTTGTATGTAATATCACTGCTGCAAAACTGTGTCATTGGTTTATCTGAATTTCACTTAAGTCATTACATTTTTTTGCTCTTAGTATCAGTTTCAAAATGCATAAGTTTACCTTTAGGTTTAATTTCTACCATGAATAGGTTTAACATTTTGCAGATTCAGGCTTTGTATGCCAAAGGTAATGTTTCCTTACACACTATGTACTCTTTCTGTTAGTAAGAATGCAGTGGGAACTACAATTACTGAACTTCATTTTAGCATTTTTAAAACATGCCCTCTGAAAAAAAAAATTTTTTCTTATTTATGCAGGTTGTTTGTGCACAGTTCTACCACAAGTATAATTTTTTTTTTGCTTAAATGCACACTGAGAATCAGTGTGCTGTTCACCTGGGCACCTATACCACACATTTGCTGTGTTACAATCCATGGTCTTAAGACTATACAACATGAGCATTTCCGTTTGGGTACAGTGCCACACTCTACTGCAGACTATCTTTCTTTTCAAAATCACACATTGTTGTTTGGTGTTTCCACTGTGAAAGCAATATTTAAGGAAACTGTAAGGTTAGTTGTTTGATAATAGCTTTCTGTGTGCCTCCCATAAATCTCACATACCATCCTGTATGTTAACAGTGCTGAAATGTCTCTTCTTAATTACTACCTTGGGCTAATTTTCTCAGCTTGGATATATACTCAACCACTGGCTTAGTATGCTTTCTTAAAATGGGTAGAAAAAAGCACAACATCCAATGTGCTTTATTGTACAAGACTTTATAATGTAATACTAGCTTTAGGATTAAAACTACTGTGTGGTAAGCTCACCACTATATACTCTTCCTTTCATTCATTCATTTATTTTCTCAGGACCCAAGATGCTTTTTATTAAACTGTATGTTTCTACAATACACGGGGAGAAGTGTAGTTCTTTTCTTTCTGTGTTTTTAGTTTCAGTTTATAAAAACATTCTTTTAATTTTTTGTAGTATCCCTCCCAAGACCTGATGCAATCAAACTACTAATGGTTCCCATTGTTCTTAGGTAGGTAGTAGGTAGGTACATGGGTAGGTAGTTATTTGCTAGACATGCAGTCGAGGAGACCATTAATGAGCCTAATAGTTAAAGCTAGTAAAGATTAATTAGGTATTTTTCTTTGAAATCAGACCTGTCCTACTGTATTATTTTAAGTTTCTGTGTGATCTCTGAACTCTTAGATATCTCTGTGGTGTAGTAGTTTTGTCTTGTGTTTTAATTATTTATTATTAAATATTTTAAAAACCTTCTACCTGTGGCTGGTTTATGTAGAGATAAATTATGCTTTAGAGTACATTATATATTTATAGAGTTTACTGTCTAAGCCCTTCCAATAAGCCTTAGAATGAATAGTCACATTACCATTGGATAATAATATTGCACAGTAATAATTGGACACCCTTTTAAGGGCCTTTTGGTAGCTGATATTATTAGCTGGGTGGTGGCAGTGATTACAACCGTATGGTCTGGGTAAAGGGGCACAGCTGGAGAATCTGTGTCAGCCTTTCCCATGAGTGTCTGTGAAGTTGTATAAATACTTATCTCAAAGTGTGTGTATATGTTGTGTCAGCTACTTGACAGGGACACGAAGCACTGGTTGGACAGAGAGGGTACTGGAGGTTCTAGCTTTCCCAGCTAGACTGAGACCTGGATCCTATAGCTGTGCCAGTAGGGAATCTTATTGGGGACCTGGTGAGCAAAGGAGCAAGCAGCCCCAGACTGACTGTGATCTCTGTGTGCACTTAAGGAAAGTTGTACTTTACTGTGTGTATTAGTTATCCTTTCCACTCTTCCAGGAGACTACCTCCCTGGTGTTAGTGGTGAGGATTGAGGTTCCTTGATTACTGGGCCAGGGCATGGTCGTCACAAGTGTTTGGCAGTGGTGGGATCTACTTCACATACTAATTGGCTTGTAGTGGTGTGGGTAGAGCGAATTCCTGCAGCTTAGGTACAGTGATCTCTGAAAGTGTTTTGTACTTTAAAACAGCCGTACAGTGTATGCTCAGAGTTCAGATCACAATTGTTTTATTTCTTTTGTTAGCTTAGTGTTAGTTAGGGTGAGCAGGCAGCATGTCAGCAGAAGAGTATGGAAAGCTGAAGGAGCCAGCTGGCGGAGATGTGCCAGGCTAGGGGACTGGTGCATAGAAACCTGACTAAAGCAGACCTGATTGCAGCCTTGGTTACAGCTGCATCAGAAAACAGCAGCCTGGTGGACAATCAGACTGACAGTGGAGATTCAATATCCTCAGAGAATGGACAGCTCAACCTTTCTGCCATGGACTTAAAAATCCAGCTGGAGCTAAAGAGACTTGAGTTGGAGGCCAGGCGTATGGAACTAGAAGCCCCCGAGAAAATGAGGAGTCTACAAGCTGAGGAAAATGAACAGCAGAGGAGGCATGAGAGGGAAATGCTGATTCTTCGCCAGAGTCATGGAGGTAATGGGGAAGGGAGTAACCGGACCCCAGAAGCACAAAAGGTCAGTAAATATCTTCCACAGTTTAAAGAGGGGAATAATTTTGATAGCTTCATTCATATGTTTGAGCGGGTATGTAAACAGTATGAAGTTGACCAAGGGCTCTGGGTATGGTTCCTGACCCCCTTACTCCATGGTAAAGATGTAACTTCTTTAGCAAAAATGCATGACACTGACTGGTTTGATTATACTGCTGTAAAAAGACACTTGTTGGAATGTTTGAAGCTAACACCTGAAATGTATAGGAAAAAGTTTTGTGAGCATAGATGCAACGCAGATGAAAATGTATGTGAATATGTTGTTGAACTGAGCACTTATTTTCATAGCTGGGTGAGTGAATGTCAGGTCACCACTTCTGAAGGGCTGGCAGACCTATTGGTGAGGGAACAAGCCCTTAGCACTTTGTCTGAGTTCATGAGGATCTGGTTAGCTGATAGACAATATGCTACTTCAGATTAGGTGGGGAAGGAGGGAGACCTATACCTGGCACTCAGGACAGCCCTGCACAGGAAAGGGACCCCCAGTACTGCTCATGGGACTAAAGGAACCCATGGTGGGCAGCACCAACTGCCCCAACAGAAACCACCAGTAGCAGGGGAAGCCACTAGTCCAGGTACATCTCCAGGAGCAAGGGTTAAATGTTTTGAATGCAACCAGTGGGGCCATGTGGCATACAGATGTCCACGGAGGCAAGGTGGGGAACCAAAGTTGAGGGAGACAGTAAGTGGGAAAGACAAAATGCCAACAGTGGGTTGTCATGAGACAACAGGGGTATGGAACTACCATCTTGCAGATGTCCTGAGAGGGAAGGATTTGGATGAGGCAGTACTATGTACTTATGCAGTTACATGCAGTGAGGCTAGGAGACAAGCATGTGGGTCTGGTAGACTGGGGGAGACCCAGACAGACTGCATACTTGCAGCCAGGACTGCTGAGGTGGTTACTTCAGGGAGTGCGCTACGCTGTAGCAGTGAGACTGAATGTGAGTCACAGCTGCTAGTGAGTACTGATGTTCCCTTGGACAGGGTAACTGCAAAGGTAGAGGTGAGTAGTAGCACCCAGGCTAACAGTGAGTCACCACTGTCAGAGAATGCCAGACTTCCAGTGGAAGGGGAGCTAGGAAGGGTTACAAGGAGGGAGTTGAGACAGGCTCAGCTCTCAGACCCTACTTTGCAAGGTGAGGCAGGTAGCTAGGGAGGCACCTGATTCTCAAGGGAAGGGGGAATCTGTATATTGGAACAAAGGGTTACTATACAGAGAGTGGACCCCTGAGGGAGGGCTAGAAGGTGAGAGAGTACAGCAGTTGGTAGTGCCTAGAGCATGCCATCTGGTGCTTCTAGCCATAGCC
The DNA here is from genome assembly GCF_019279795.1 of Protopterus annectens. Classification (NCBI taxonomy): domain Eukaryota; kingdom Metazoa; phylum Chordata; order Ceratodontiformes; family Protopteridae; genus Protopterus; species Protopterus annectens. The sequence continues at coordinate 1,070,958,504 of NC_056727.1, forward strand.
CATGATACTCCCTTTGCAGGTTATATGAGCATAAAATGTACAAATAGGCATTATTATTATTAAAAAATAATAAAAAAAGTATTATGTAAAACTTCTATTGGCCTGGAATTTACAGAGATGTAACAGGGTACTGCAGGACCGGTAAGCAGTGCCAAAAGGTAGGCAAGGCAGGAGACAAGGTGAGAGCTCCTTTGATGCATTTGCCTGTGACTGAGGAGCCATTTCAGAGGGTAGTTATGGATATTGTGGGTCCTCTGAGTACCCCAAGTTTCACAGGGAAAAAGTATATCCTAGTGATTGCAGATTATGCTACACGATACCCTGAGGCAGTGGTTTTGTCCTCCATTGAGGCCAAGAAGGTGGCAAATGCTTTGCTAGATATTTTCAGCAGGGTAGGTTTCCCAAAGGAAATACTGTCTGACAGAGGTGCCGATTTTATGTCAGACCTGCTGGCTTGTCTGTGGAAGTCCTGTGGGGTGAAGCACATGAAGACCACCCCCTACCATCCCCAGACTAATGGTCTTGTTGAGAGGTTAAACTCTACAATCAAGTCCATGCTACAGGCACTTGCAGGTCAGTTTAAGAGGGAGTGGGACAAATATTTTCCCCATCCGTTGTTTGTTACAGAGAGGTTCCCCAGGAATCCACAGGATTTTCACCCTTTGAGTTGCTGTATGGGAATAGAGTGAGGGGACGTCTAGATTTAATTTGAGATGAGTGGGAAGGTGAGTGTGAGTCTCACAAGGAGTCTGTTGTGGCATATGTCCTGAACCTCAGGACAAGGCTCAGGGAACTCATGGGCCTGGCCCAGGAGAACCTGGCAGAAGCCCAACAACAGACAAAGGTGTGGTATGACAGGAATGCTTGAGCTAGAGAGTATGCTGTAGGGCAGCAGGTAATTGTTCTCATTCCTGTCAGACACAACAAGTTGCAGGCAGCTTGGGAGGGACCCTACAAGGTGGTAAGAAAGGTAAGTGATGTTAACTACATGGTGGAAGTGCTAGGCAGACGGCAGGGGCAGAAATTATACCATGTTATCATGATGAAACCTTACCATGACAGGGAGGCCCTTGTGCTGAGCATTTGCAGTGGATTGCAGGAGGAGTCTGAGAGAGATCTTGTGACTGATCTCCTCAATGAGGCTCAGGCTGACACCTCGGTGGAAGTGGTAGCAATGTCCCAGCAACTATCTCCTACCCAGGTTCAAGAAATCCAAGCAGTGTTGCAGGAGTTTGGGGGGCATGTTCACTGGGAAACCAGGGAGCACCCAGCTGGTGCAGCACCAGGTGGATACAGCAGGACCCCAAAGGCCTATCAGGCAGGCCCCTAATAGGGTGCCTGAGAGAGTCAAACAGACTCTGAGGGAAGAGGTACAAGAGATGTTGGAACTAGGGGTGATTCAGGAGTTTAACAGTCCCTGGGCCTCCCCAATGGTACTGGTGCCAAAGAAGGATGGCAGCACCAGGTTCTGTGTGGATTACAGGAAATTAAACAGTCACACAGAGGCAGATGCTTACCCCATGCCTAGGACAGATGAGGCCCTAGAGCAGCTGGGTGGGGCTAAGTATCTTACAACTATTGATCTTACCAAGGGTTACTGGCAAGTGCCCTTGACTCCCACTGCTAGAGAAAAGTCAGCCTTTGTGACTCCTTTTGGCTTGTATGAATTCACAAAGATGCCCCTCGGGATGAAGAATGCCCCAGCGACTTTTCAGAGGCTGGTAGATCATATCTTAGCAGGAGAAGGAGGGTTTGCCCTTAGTTACATGGATGATATTGCTATCTACAGCCATTCCTGGCAAGAGCACCTTCAGCATGTCAGGGAGGTGCTGGGCAGACTACAGAGGGCAGGGTTGACCATTAAGCTGAGCAAATGTCAAGTGGGTATGGCAGAGGTCTCCTACCTGGGACATAGAGTGGGGCATGGTAAGATAAGGCCAGAACCTGCCAAAGTGGAAGCCATTCAGGCATGGCCTGCACCTATTACTAAAAAGCAGGTGATGGCATTCTTAGGGAGAGCATTGTACTACAGAAAGTTTGTTCCTAATTATAGTACCATAGCTGCTCCCTTCAAAGACCTGACAAGGAAGAACAGGCCAGATAAGGTAGTGTGGACCCCAGCATGTGATTAGGCATTTCAGAAGCTTAAGGAAGCTTTGGGAGGACCCCCTGTGTTAGCCAGTTCAGACTATAGCAAATAATTTGTTGTGCAGGTGGATGCTTCAAACTATGGGGTGGGGGCTGTACTTAGCCAGATTTCTTCAGAGGGAGAAGAGCACCCAGTGGTTTATCTCAGTCATAGGCTCCAACCCAGGGAGGAATGCTATGCAGCGGTAGAAAAGGAATGTCTAGCCATAGTGTGGGCACTACAAAAACTTCAGCCTTATCTGTATGGAAGAAAATGCACTGTAATGACAGATCACAACCCTCTAACATGGTTAAACAGAGCCAGTCAGCAAAATGCCAAGTTGCTAAGATGGAGCCTGGGGTTGCAAGCATATGACATGTCAGGGCAGCACCACAGTGGGAGTAGCAATGCCAATGCAGATGGGCTCTCAAGACAGGGAGTGGGGTGAGGTACACCCAGATAGACCTGACACTCTCAAGCAATGTTTCTCAGGGGGCACTTGAAAAACTTGCTTGAGTTCCCCGGGTGGGAAGAGATGTGACGATTGGGGAGAGATGGGCGCAGGCTGCTAGCCTAGTCAAATACAATTTGCTATATAATTCTGGAATTTGTAAATAAATGTAAAATACAAGCATGCTTCTTGAGTGTAAAAGAATACTGTGAAATGTGGAACTGCAAAATATGTGACAACATTGCACTCTACTGGCCCAGTGAAGCATGTTGTGACCCTTTCATGTTAGAATTCAGCTCCAGTGTGTCTGGATGAAGGTTTCATGCCCATTGTTTTAAGGCTAAAGTTTATATAATGTCAAATAATTGGATGTTGGGGCAATGTAAATGTTATTCAGCATAGTGATTTAGTGATTAAGATCTCTAAGTCACATCTCCAGGTTTCAGGTTTAGTCTTGACCTCTGGTTACTTTCTTTTTGAAGTGTGCACATTCACACCATGTTTATGTAAATTTCTCTGCATAGGTACAGGTTCTGCTTATTTTCTAGTTCATACACAAAGATACTGTTTGGGTTACTCAAATGGATTATAAAGTCATAACCTGGTAACATTACTGACAGTTTGTGCATATAATAATATTACATTGCGGGCATTAACATTGTGCCCACTAGCATTAGAAAGATTGCTATCAGGGTGACACTGATGTTTTAAAAAAAGCATGTTGCAAGAGGCTGTATCCCCTAGCATCCCCATATTCCATGATTGTAAATGTAGTAACTTGGCAGTCACTCTGGTTGAGAAGTAAGAGAGTACCTCCTACCTATGGTGTTCAGCATCAGCAACCACATAATAAGTGTTATATCAAGCATTAATAGAACACATCAAAGTTCTTTTCATGGCATAAAGGCATGAGTAATTGCTACTGCATGAATTATATGCTCCTATATAGAGTTTCTTTGTCTCGTGGCCTTTTTGAATAATAAAAAATGTCTTTCCTTCTGTTATTTTCTTGTCAAGTCAAAAACAAATCATGGAGTATCAAATCAAAAATTTCTTTTAAATTAAGCTTAAATATTTCCACAAAGGGAACACTATAAACCCTGCTTATAGACTGGTGATAACTTACATATGAAGCATATGATTGACTACTTTAACTAGAAAATGCTTGCGATTAACTGGTTGAGAACTAATCGTTTGACCGTATGTTAACCAATATAAAGCTGTGGACCATTAATAAAATGGTCAAATTCAGTATTTATAGATATGATATGTGTGTGTGTGTGTGTGTGTGTGTGTGTGTGTGTGTGTGTGTGTGTGTGTGTGTGTGTGTGTGTGTGTGTGTGTGTGTGTGTGTGCGTGTAAGAATATTCTTATTTATTACCACTTGAAAGTTAAAGAAGCTGTATCAGACTTTTTCTTTTTTTACATCAGCTAGAATATAAAGAACCTGAGAGTTAATGGGATCACTGTTATTACTTAATAAGAATGGAGTCCTGTTATATTTCCTCAATCATGACTAGTTGACTCCTATTATATGGAGTTTGATCATTAATTTCAAGAATGCTGAACTTGGGGGCAAGTAAATTTCTCTCTTATCCTAAGGATGAATGATCTAGGAAGAAGTATATGTAGAATGGTGAGTGTGGCTAGGCGGTGGGGTTACCCTCCTGTAAAAGTACTGGTATTGATTTTTTTCTGGCTATTTGAGGTTTCATTGAGTTAATTTTGATTGGTTAGAAAGCAATGGGTATTCTCTCAGTGATTAACTATGGATTCAGACGAGTTATTAACACGGTCTGCAGTCCCATGATGTAAATGTAATGGTTCACCTGCAGGTTTTAGGTGCATCAGTGCAGTCACTATGCCATCTTTTCACAGACATTGTGTAGAGAATAATGCACAGACAGTGAGACTCCCCAGATTATAATAACTGTAGTTGTAGTTTGCTAAATGGTTAAGCAGTTGTTTTCATAGTAACTGGTTATTTTGTTGAACTGCCTTATAAGAAATTGTTAGAACTGCCTTGAGTGAAATCAGTTTTGATGACAATTACCAACAGAAAATGCTCTGGCTATTTAACCTACCTCAAACTACTGCAGGCTGCAGATCTTAACCTTCTTTTAGACCCTCAGTGGTTGCAGTGTTAGAATCCTTACTTAAAGAATAGCTGTACATTATACACAAACATCCTCTTCCCATCATGCATTTCCTCTTAAGAAATGATAATACAATTCTCATTTCAATTGGTATTTATAGGCTGTCCAACTTTCTCAGTGCACATCATGTTGGTCTTGCATAAAATATTGGGCATGTCATTTAGCAATTTGTTGTCCTGCCTCTTACATTCTGTTGTCCACTGTTTAAGAGTTTTGGCCGAAAAACATATGTCATATCGATTTCTTTATGGCCCTTCCATAAGGGATCCATATCTCTGTTACTGTATAGTGTTGGTCACAGCTGTGAAGGCAGAGAGGTCTCTTGTGTATAGAAACAAAAATTTGACTAGCTAAAAATGTGAAAAAGAATCAAGATGAGTCCCTGCAACTTCCAAAGTTTTATATTTACCAAAAAAGTCTAATTTAGGGATTGCTTGTAGCTAGAGAAGAAATAACTTACTACAATGTATTTAAAAGACAACACAAAACACAAACCAGAAGGAGCCATTGCATGAAAAGTACTAACACTCTATCCAGCAATTCCAAAAGTAAGCAGTAATTAAAATATTGTTGTTCTAAGTGAAATGCAAAACAGCCTGGAGGAAAAGATTTTGATGGAATACTGAGTACATTATGTGAAGGAGAAAGATTAACTAGAAAACAAATACATATGTGTGGCTACCTTATTAGTTTATTTTTGGGTAGAAATAAGCACCCATATTGTTTTCTCTGTAAGAATATCAATGCTGTACAAAACAGCAAAGTAATGTATTTTAATTTCTGACAATAGTTGTGTCCATGGGTGAAGGTACAAATGCAAAGAATATGGGGATGTAGGTTTGATACTGTTTTTGTGTGTGGGAGGGGGGTGGCAACATTAACAACATGCACATCAAATAAATATTCCATTTCCAAACTTTTGCACTGTTTGATTATTACTGTCTGTGATGGCCGTGCACTGTACACACACAGTAAAGTACAATTTCTTTCTCCCTTTCTGTCCAGATCCATAATAAGACTCCTCACTGGCACAGCTATAGAGTGGGGTCCTTAGCCAGGGTCCCAAGCCAAGTCCTCCTAGCACTCTCTGTCCAACCAGTGCTTTGTGTCCCTGCCCAAGTAGCTGACACACACACACACACACACACACACACACACACACACACACACACACACACACACACACACACACACACACACACACACACACACTTTGAGATATGAGTTATATAGAAACCCACAGACACTCCTGGAGAATGCTGTCACAGGATCTTCAACTATGCCCCCTTCTCTCCAAACTATAAGGTAGAAATCACTGCCACCAGGGCACCTACTTATCAGCTAGTCTAAGGCCCTTCCTAAAGGGTGTCCAATTTTACTGTGCAATATTATTATCCAATTAGTAAGTGTGACCAGAACATTTAAGACTTATTGGAGTGGCTTTGTACAGTATCACTACATACATGCAACGTACTCTAGAGCTTAAATTATCTCTACACAAAACCGCCACAGTTGAAAAGTTTAAAATATTTAATAATAAATAATAAAAACACAAGACAAATATCCTCACTTCAACACAGTGTTAGTCAAGAGTTCAGACACAGGAAAATGCTTAAAATAATATGTAGAATAGTCTGACATCAATATAGAAAACAGCTAGACTAAACTTACTATTGTCTATCTAGTTCTAAGAGAAACAATGTTCTAAATAACTTACATACATACAGAGCAAATGTAGAGTACTAATGAGTGGATGTTCTTCAGAAAAAATCCAAAATGCTCTAATTCTCTCTCTCTGAGAAAGTCTTAAATTGATAATATATCACTGCTGACTCATTTTAGATTACATCACTCTTGACACTTCTGATTTAATTTCCCAGGCTAACAGAAACTCAGAGTTTTAACAGTTATTTGATCTTGCACCTCGCCAGAAAACCACAGCAATAAAATACATTATACACATAAAATCTAGCAATTAACTCTGGTCTCAAAACAATAGAAGGAATTCCTTAGTCCAGACAGTCTGTCTCCAAGCTTTGAGATCAAACAGTTGGAAAATGCTTTGCTTTATCAGCTTTCTTCCAGAAGAGTGCACTGTGGTTACATTTTTGAAGTTCAACATTTAACACAGTTTTCTTTACATTTGTGAAACAGCCCGTGGATTTTATTAATATTTACAATGACATAGAATTATCTGCAAAATTCCATCTAGCTGGGCTGGTAGACTTTCAGTTTTTCACACTGTCCCAGCAGTATTAGAGTAATCAAAAATTGCAGGGGTGTAGGGGGGACCAGCTGACCAAGTGAGTTTCAGTAGTCCAAGACAGACACATTGTTATGGTTTGTTTATTCTGAAGAGTACTGAATATTTAAAGATATACATAAATATGTGTGTATGAAGTGTATAACTGCATTTTACACACACACACACACACACACACACACACACACACACACACACACACACACACACGTGTGTGTGTGTGTGTGTGTGTGTGTGTGTGTGTGTGTGTGTGTGTGTGTATGTGTATCACATGGATGTATTTATGTATGAAATAGTTTAAAGTCTTTGCAAATGTAAAATGAAAACAGCTTTATCTGAAAGTATTTTAACTAGCTGGTATAAGCCAAATCTTGTGTCAGAATCCAAAACATGTGGTGTACCATTGTAGAGAGCATCCACCACGTTCTGCTATCCTATACCTTGTATTTTGTTCTGTCCACCAGTATAACTTCATACCAGAGCTACAGTATGCCTACCTAATACAACAGACTGTGCAGGAATCTCTGTTCTATTTGTGAAACATTATGCCCTGGACAAATAATGGGATTCAGAAACATTTACTGACAACAAATACTATTAAGTATTTATTGAAGAAACTGGACACATCTGTTATTGCCGTATAACCCCCAGTGTACCCCAAAGATGGCTGACTGAACAGCACCAGCTATATTTTGTCTGTATTGCTGAAGCCATGACATGCAACCCTCAGGCGTGCATATAGTAGCACAGGCAGAACACAGTGGATCACATGGTATCTGTGAGCAGCTCTACTGTAAATTACAAAATGTGAAAGTTGGTTACTGAAATTTGCTTTATACACAGGGGATGACAAGGAGTGTACAGCCATTGCACATGTGTAGCCATCATGACCGACAATGTAACAATATGGTGGCCCTGTGTATTGCTCTTCCTGTATGTTATCAGAGTTAAGGCATGCAACAGGTGCTGTAGTGGTGCAGCGTTTAACATTGTCGCCTCACAGCAAGAGGTTCTCTGGTTTGATTTGTGGCTGAGGTGCCCTCTTTGTGGAATCTGCATGTCCTCCCTGTGTACATGTGAGTTTCCTCAGTCTGCTCCAGTTTCCTCCAACATTCCAAAGACGTGTTTTTCCCCATGCCACCACTGAAAATGGGCTCTGTCCCAGTCAGACTTTCCTGGTAAACCAATATTAAATTAAAAAATAAATAAATAAATGGACATTCCATATGTGATTTGTGCAGTTACACTGATGACATACGGGGGGAGCACCATTCAAATTCAGAAACGCCCACTATGGTTAATGTAATACACCATTTAAAATGTATTAAGTGACTTGCTGCACAGTATTATGCATACCCCATATTTCATGGTATTGAGGGTGACTAAGGGTGGTATTCATAGTCCTGAAGATCTCTAATTTGCAAGGGCTATTGGCGAAGAGCACCACTTCGCCTTTATGTTAATGTGCTGAGCTCCACTGAATGGCAGTGACTACAGAAAAGTGAAGTGATGCACAGAAAAGCCCACAACAGTATTGCCCATCTGGAAAATTGTAAAATGGATTAAAACTAGTCATCTAGTATATGTGACTGAAGCTACATGAGTATAAATTCATGATTTCTTTTGGATAATTTCATAATTAACAAGTGAGTGTGAGCATGCGCAAGTCTGAATATGCCTTTTTGAATCATGTGATGAAAACAATGCTCATGGCAGCTCCTTATGTGGACATTTTAATTGAGCTTTTATAAGGTTGGAAAGTGAAGACAGAAAATATAGGAATGAGGTAGAGAACAGACAGGAGGCACACAGAAGGAAGACATCAAGAAGGTTGTGCTGGAAGAGATGGGAAAGGAGGGGCACTATATGTTTGTGGGGGATGGACCTCTCTATTTTTAAATTTTTTATATAACAGGGAAGTTGGGGAGTGAAGAAGGGAAGAGAATATAGGAGACAGAGCTTAGGGAAGACTTAGGGAATAAACACAACATAAAAGAGGGACAAGACAGACAGGAACACTATGGATGGCTGACATTGGTGGGGGACACAAGATATACAGACGGCAAGCAGACAAAAAAAGTGTGAGGATGAAGAGGAGGTGTGGAGTACGGTTTTATCATAGTCTGGAGGACCTCAGTTATCTCCCCTCTGTGATGGACCTATAAATGTCTTGAGCATTTGCTAGCTTCAGGACTATGAATATCACCCGTTGTCACTTTCAATACTATGAAATATGGGGTATGCATAGCAACAAACCAATTAATATATTTTAAATGGTGTATTGCATTGACCCCAATGGGCCTTTCTGAATTTTACACCGGTGGTGTGGAGAGGGAGACACTCTGGTGGCTCAGGGGTTGATGACGACCAGATCAGGGAGTACTGTACTTGTTGGAGGAGGCCTTTTATTGGTTGAAGGTGCCTCTCTACCACCTACTCAACTGCTGCCTCTACCAGATCCTGAAGAAGACAGTGTTGGCAGCTTTTCAGGCTGCCGCGCAATGTGAGGCCCACAGGGCTAGAGCCACTGCCATGATCCTGAAAAAACATGTATGGCAGGCAGAGGAAGGTGCTGATCATGTCCTGGCCTGAGATGCCCACAACTGGGCTGCCCATGGGAATGCTACACCTGTGGAAAAATTAACATAAAATGGAGAGAAAAAAGAAAAAGAAATGTAAAAAAACAGAGAGAAAAATGGAGACAAGAATAAGTCATAAGTTGTTATTCAAATAATCTATTTTATTGACAGTAAAGAATAAAGATTTATTTTCGTTGACAGCAACTACTAACTGCATTATTTTCTCTTGAATGGGTGAAAAACTAACTTACAGTTTTCAATTTTTACTGTGCTTTTTTCGGATTATCACATATATGTATGAATGGTGTAATTCTCTAACAGAGTACATCCCTCTTTTTCCCTGTATGAAAGAGTGCATGAATGTCTGTTCTATTTATATGACAGCAATATAATATTATGACTCACTATTGCCTTCTCACAAACATCTTAAACTCCTCAGAATCTCTGATTTATTTTAGTCATACCCCCCCCTCATCTGTGGAGATAAGAAATGGAGCATTGCAAAGTTGTTTTACCCATGCCATATCTGTGACTGTAGCTGATGAATACAATTTTTTTTTAACTTTTCCATAGCAGATCTCACATTGTGGTAGCCAATCTTAACTAAGCAATACACAAGGCCTTGAGTGAAAATGCAAAATGAGAGAAATAATGGATGGCAATATTTCATTTCCTTTCCTAAGTACGCAGTGTTGATTAACAAGAAACTGTTCCTGTCTGGTGAGGTGTGGAGGACATGTTAGCTATTGCTGGACTGATCTTCTTAGCAAGCTTGCCAGTTAATCAGTTTCTAGAAGGAAGCCTACACTTCTGCAGGGGCTACTAATTTCAGTTAAAACTGAGCAGTCTACTCTGCAAGATGACATAATGTTTGCCCTTGTTTTTGTGAATAGCATATTTGCATTACTTGTTTGGCAAACATTGAAACATTAAGCAGGATTAGGCCTGCATTCCAGTGACAGTGGCAGGTATCCTGATTTGTCCTCAAGATGGGATCACTTTGATCAGCATTTATTGTGATTTGGTCATTGGTCAGCGGGCCATTTTTTTTTTTTTGTAAGAGTTTTCTGTGCTTTTATAAAGTCAGTGTGTTTGTGTGTCTGTATAGTCAGTAGCCACAAGTACTTTTAAATTAAAATTTTCCCTATAAAACACTTCCTCAAAAATCTTCAGTACCTAGTTGTGCAAAGAGCAACTGACTTTCATATTGAGTAGCACAGCCATGCAAGTACAAGTAACAACCTAGCAGCTAGCCATTAAACCCTCTTGTACTATCCACTAGTAAATAAAATACAAATTATGATCTATAACCATTGATTTGCACTTTCCTACTATTTCTGCTGCCACTTGGGTGGATTTTGGCATCTTGAGGCAATGTTGTAATTGAATCATGCTTATTAACAGCCATCAAATTCTAAAGCAAACTGATACAATATGTGAAAGATGTAATTATACAATGTCACTGGATGCAAGGCTCTCACTGACCAAAACAAACAACACCAAACAAGTTGGTCATACACACACACACACACACACACACACACACCCACCCACACACACACACACACACACACACTCACACACTCACACGTTACACCCACTACATGTAGTATGGACCAGACACAGACCCACATATGTTGAGGCTCTTAAAAGTAATTTCCCAAAACCTCAAAGGCCTCTCAGACATCACACACAAAACCAGCATCATCCTCAACATCTGGAGAACTCTGCTAAGACCAGATGCACCAAGACAAATGCAGTGCCATCATAAGATGTCTCAGCCTCTAAGCAAATAAGGCAAACCGCCACACAACACAATACTTTAGTCACAGGAAACTCTGTTGTATGACACACAGATATCCCACTCACCAGGCCGAGCAAGGAAGGAGTCACAGTCATCTGCCTGTCACGGGCCAGGATCTGATGGATCACCCATACACTCAATGCACCATAAGTATCAGTATGATTCCATCACAGTCCATGTGGGTGCAAATGACTGAGATGTACCTCCATGGACTATATGAATAGAGACATGATAGAGCTCTCGGACTATGCTTCCCAGGTCTGTATGAGCCTATCACTGAGCAGCATTCTGCCTTCTCCAAGACTTTTGCCACAGTTCAAACAGAACATAATTGACTTTAATAATTGGCTTAGCTTTTGGTGTCACTCCAGGGGGTACAATATTTGTCCACCTGGAAAGGTATGGTAGACAGACCACACTGTTTTGTCAGTGTGGTCTGCACCAGTAGCCCCTAGGTTTTTGAATACTGGCTAAAACATTTTCCACCCCATAGTACCTTTTTTAGTCCGTGTCAACCTTACAGACTTACTGACATAGCTAAACTATCTAAAGGTGATAATGCTCAATGCCAGGAGTCTGAACAGGAAACTCCACTCCATGCACATCCTGGAGAATACAGACATCTGTGCAGTTACCAAGACTTGGTTTAAACCTGCAGAGGGCACCTTGCAGTGCAAGGCTATAATACCTTCCACACATTCATATCACCTATGCCACAGGTATATCCTAAAGGTGGAGAGGTCTCAATTTACATCAAACATAAACACACCTCATCACTTGTCAAACAGTAGGACATACTTGAGCTTCTCAGTATCCAGCTTACCATAGTAAAGTTCCATACTATATCCTTGCAGGCTACAGGTTCATGTCCATGACCCATGCAGCCCATACCATGTACTTGGATGTACTAGAAACACTCCCCATTTAACAAAAAAAAATTCATAAATGACTTTAACTACCCCAACATAAACTGGAAATCATACATGACCTCAAACATGCAGGTCCAGAGATTCCTTTACTTTGTTAACATAAACACCCTTGAACAGGTAATCTGAATGCTCACCAGGGTTGCAAATATCCTTGACCTGCTTCTCACAAACATGGAGGGCAAGATACACTCTCCCCTAGTGTAAAGTCCATTTTGGTCAGGTCAGACCATAAAGCTGTCCTTTGAAATAAATATTAAATCTGGGACCCCAGTTAACCTGGAACATTAAAAAAAAGTATTCCAAGGCTAACTACCTCCTACTAAATTACAATCTAGCAAGATTCTAAGCCCCAAAAAGCCCTAGGAACATAGCTACCCATGTTGAATTGTTCAATAAACGTGTGTACAATCATATAAATAGCTGTACAGAAACAGCTGTGCCCCACCCCCCAGTATAAATATGTTGTCTAACAACAGAAATAAAATCATGTAAAAAAAACAGGAAAGGCATTACCCATCAAGGTAAAAACTCCTTCATCAATCTGAACAAGAAACTCAGGGCACTAATCCTAATCTAGTCCACCAAAGCGAAATTTGAGATAAAAACTAAGGGCAAAGGAAAGTCTCCCAAGCTATGGACAACCATAAAGCTTTATTCAGTTATGTCAGAAACCTTAAGGTCAGTACCCAACAATGTGCTGGACTAATGGTGAATGGAACCACCTATACACAGCCAGAGGATATAGCAAATCTGCTGGCCAATAAATTTAACTCCAGTTTTACCCCACCTATCACCCTCAATCACCCCCAAGGAAATAACGTCCACCATTTCTCCACCAACTATCACTAGGGAGCAAGTCCTCACTGTACTCTCTACAGCAAAAAACACTGCTTTGAATGGGCTTTGATAATATCCCAGGATGCCTATAGCATGAAACATGACTTGTCAGACACACTAAAATATCTAGCAGACCTGTCAAGCCAGCTAGAATCTCTATTGAACCATAACCTGCAGACAGACTTTGTGCCAAATTAATGAACAACTGCAATGGTTATCCCTCTACACAAGGGGGGCCTTCAATGTATGCAGAGAACTACCGAACCATAAGTCTGACTAACCTCACATGTAAGGCAATGAAAATAATTATCATGGATCTGATAAAAAATGACATGGCAAACGTACAGACACTGGACCTTACCCAGTTGGGCTCTGTCAAAGGCAAGCCATGCCTACTTAACCTGGAGGACTTCTTTAAGAAGGTTTATAAAGCTATAGAGTAGAGCAATACAGGTGCATTGCATACTTTGACCTGGCCAAGGATTTCAAAAAAATATCTCACTCAAGCATTGAAAATAAACTCACTAAATTAGGCATATACCCATATGTCTCCTTATGGATAGCTAGCTGACTCACGGATAGGGCTGAAGAAGTTAGGCTAAGGGAGGCTGCCTCTACAAAGAGTCTAGTCATTAGTTGAGTCCCTCAGGGCTCGGTGCTGGGGCCTCTCCATTTTGGCATCTACTTTTCAAAGTAAAACCAATGTCAAGGGTCTCTGGCTGACCAGGTTTGCAGATGACTGCAAACTAAGCACATTCATCAAATCCCCTAAAGATATAAATACCCTTCAGGAAGGTTGGACATAGACAAATAACTGGTTCCAGATCCATGGTCTAAAACTCAGTGCAAAGAAATGCATAACAGTATCCTTTGGAAAGATGGACACACCTGAAATTATCCTATTAATTTTGCACGTCTAAGAGTAGACCCGGCAGTCAGGAAGCTAAGAATGCATATAGACAATAACCTGGCGTTGATGGTGTGAAAATCATTTTATGTTACACAATTTATAAACAACATCTAGGTCCAGGAATGTCATTGTTTTGCTGCACTCAGTCCTTATCTGACCAGTTATTGAGTACAATGCACCCTCTGGTATGTATCTGATCAGGCATTTGAAACAACTGTAGCATCCACAGAGGTTCATCATAAAAGGAATACAGGGTGTAAATGCCATGTCCTACACATCTCAAAGCCTTATCCCTGTACTTGGTCTCCTACAGACTACTGTGAGACAGTCCATGCCTGGCCTACAAAGCAAGCTCTGCTCCCACTCTGATTGATCTGTTGCACATCTGCAAAACAAATAGCATCAGAAAAACACAATCTAGTGACTTAAACTTCCCTTACCCATAAGTAAGAGATGTTGGAGGGACAGATATGCCTCTCAGAAAATACCTTTCCTCTGCAACAGACTTCCTAGCCATAAGAAGCAGGGTTCTTACCAAACCAAATTCAAGCATAGTTTAGATCAGTGGATGGGGAATCAGAAATTTACCCCTGCTATAGCACCTGTGCCTCTTATAGACAGAGGAAGACTATAAAAGTTTGACTATCCTTCGTTCAAGTCTATATCCAATCCATAAAAATCATCCTGAGGAGTCAAATCATCAGAAACATTTGAGAATACATGGCTGAGCTTAAAGAGGCCCCAAGGGCAGTTAGCCTAGTATTCACATAGGAACCTATGAACATACTGAATTACCCATTTACTTGCATGGTTAGCTGGCATATCTCTCAACTGAAACTATTTTTCAGGGGCATTCTTGACTTTATTTCAAACTTTACCTTTGTCCCTCCTAATCCCCCATAAAACTGATGATTTGGGGAGAGAAAGTGATGGATTATACTTAAAAAATAATGACAATAATTAGAGTTACAGGATCATAGGATCATATGTGCATGTTAGGCTAATTACTACTAAGGCCCTTATAAGCCTAGCTGTGCAACTCAGCTGTGACTCATACATTTGATTAATATAGGGGGTGATTTACTGCCTCTGTCCATAAGAGACATAGGTGCCAGACCATTGGTTAATTTCAATTACCTATCCATTGGTCCATGTTGTGTTTAAATAGGGATAGGGAAAACTCAGCTTCAAATGGATGGGAAGCCTGTTCTAGAAAATGGTAATTCTTTGAAAAACACATCTGTCTCTACAACATGTCCTATTTCCAGGGAAGTAAATACTGTGGGAAGAAATAGCCAGGGAATTGTTATGGCTGGGTTTGTATAGGCCCTAGGGCCAGTAGCCTAGTATCAACATATGAACCTATGAACCTATTATGTTGCAAGCAAAATGTAGGTCTTTTGATCTAGTAGTTCTGATGATGTTTGTTTTGTGGATCTGCAAAGGGTTCATCAAAACAGAGTCCAGGGATGCCTTGTATGCCAGGCAAAGATCACATCTCAGAAGTCTGTATGATAGTGAGTAAAGAGACTCTCAGAGACTCTCAGAGGTCTGTGTGATACCAAGTAAAGAGACAGGGCTTTGAGCCGATCAGCGTAGGACATTGAGTTTACTCCCTGTATTCGTTTTGTAAGAAACCTTTGTGGACATTCCAGTTGCTGCATGTGTGTGGTTAAGTACATACCACTGGGGACATTATGCTCTATGATGTGTCTGATGAGGGCTGAGTGAAGTGGTATGATGACCTATCTGGATTTAGATGCCATGCCCTTGCTTATAAGTTGAGCAACATAGAAGGATTTTCTTACTACACTGGACATATGTTGATCGAAAGCTAGGTTACTATCTACATGAGTTCCCAGATCACAGACTAATAAACAAACATTTAGGGGTGTTTTATTGATAATGTAGCTACTCAGAGTGTCTGACTTCCCAAAAGGTACTATAATACATTTTTTGGTATTGAGCTTTAAGTCATATCCTTGAAACTGAGTGCTCGCCTGTGTTAGACCTTCCTGAAGGGTGTTCTCATCTTGGGGGGATTCAATGACTGCTCACAGTTTGCAATCATCTGCAAAGGTGTTTAAACAGAGGCCTTTGACATTGGCTTTGATATGTGAGAAGGAGATGCCAAAGAGGAGTGGACCTACCACAGATCCCTGGGGACTCCACTGGAGACTGGCCTCTTTGTGGAGGTGGCCTCACTGATTCTAACCTCCTGGGTTTTATCAATGAACCAGCTAGCTATCCATTATGTTATAATGGGTCTATACCTAGTTCTGTAAGTTTATTGACAATGTCTGAGAGGAGCACTGTATCAAATGCTTCAGCCAGATCTAGGTAGGCAGTATGCATAGTTTTCCTCTCATCCATTGCATTAGTGACCTTTTCAAAGAAGACCACCAGATTCAGTAAGCATGGCCTTCTTCTGACAAAGCCAAATTGGGATGGATCTAGTGTCTGGGGGTCTTCCTTGTTGATAATTTCCATGATAATTCTTTCCATGGCTTAGCAAATAAGACAAGTCAGACTATTGGGTCTGTATTTTCCAGGATCTGTTGTAGGTCTTCCCTTATGAAGGGGATGACCGTTACAGTCCTCCATTCACTTTGCACAAAGCCTGTTTTAAGACTAGAGTTAAATAATGACTCCAGGAATTCTGATAGGTCATATTTTAGACTGTTCAGGAGGCATGCTGGGATGTTATTGGGGCCCACTGAGGCCATGTTCTTGGCTTTAGCAAGTACAGCCAGTACATGCTCCCTAGTTATAGTTGGAGGTGTTATGACTGAGGGTGTTTTTGGTGAGATGATTGGAGGTGAGAGGGGGATAAAGCTGGAAGTGAATTTGTCTGCTAACAGGTTCACTTATATCACCAGGCTCGGTGAATGTGACATCATTACCCACAAGTTCAGCACACTGCTGTGTGTTGCCCATGAGATTTCTGACAAAGCTGAAGAAGGCCTTATGGCCAACTGGGAGGCTGTCTTAACCTTAGCGTTGTCTTTGCTTGACCTAATTTGGCCTCTTTGTTGTCTGTTTAGTTTGAGAAGTTTTTATCTTCATGGGAATATCCTTCCTGATTTTTGCCACTTTTTGTTTTGTTGCTGTATATCTTGTTTAATTTGGGATGTCACCTGTGATTACTTCTGGTAAGTACAGCAGCCTCTATGCAGCCATTGACATTGTTGCATAGAATTTCTGAGAGCAATTCAGCATAGGCTGCAGTGTTCTCATGGTATGGAGGGGCATTGAGTTTTGACGAACCATCAAAGTAATTTGCTTTGAAATAGTTCCTAACTGTTACCAGGTTAATGGGATTACATAGTTGATTTTGATTTTGAAGGAGGCCGGTGTCCATTCAGACCTTATCATGGAGGATGAGACAATGGGGATGTAGCTTTCTCCCATATTTGTGAGCATGCGGTCCAATATGTGGGAGACTGTATTCACTATTTGGTCAAGGGTGTTTGTATTTACAAATTCCAGGAATCTCTGTGCCTGTAGATTTAAGGTTATAGAAGATTCTCAGTCTATACAGGGGGAAATTAAAGTATCCCACAAATAGGGTGTTAGGTTGGATGGTAAGTGTCTCCAGTAGGTCCAAGTATGCATTGTGAGCTTCTTGGGACATGGAGAGTGACCTATAGTTGGCTAGGGTATGGTACAGGATTTTGCCAAAGATGATCTGCATGTGGAGGAACTCCTGCATGTCATCCTGCTTGACCACTCTAAAGGTATGTTTGTTCCTGATGTATATTGAGACACCTCCACCTTTAGCCCTTGTATATGCAGCTACTGGTCTAAAAGTGTGGTAAGCACTGAAACCTTGCACTGCTGGGATACACTCCACCACTTTAAACTATGTCTCGGTAACTGCACAGATATCTATATTCTTGAGTGTGAAGAGGGCTTGGAGGGAGTGTAGTTTTTTTTTATTTAGGCTGCTGAAATTGAGCAGTAACACCTTGAGGTTCATTTGAGTTGATTTTGCTATGTTGGTAGGTTTGTCAATTTGGCAGTGCCTAAAAAGGCATTGTTGGGGTGGATAAGGTTTTAGTCAGTATTGGAAAGCCTAGAGGGGAAGGGTGCAGACTATGATGGCAAAGCAATGTGGTCTGTTAACTATGTCTTCTCAAGCTGGCAAATATTGGATCCCCATAGAATGACACCAGAAAGACAGCCAGCTGCTGAAATCAATCATTTTTTGCTCATGTTGTGACATCATTCTGGATGATGTAATTTGCTGCTCAATGATAGGCTCATACCAGCCTGAGACACATATGTTCATAGTTGTGTACTAAGATAATGGCCCTGGGGCCTTTACAAGCCTAGCCTATAGAAATGCCCTGGCACTGTATCGCCTGTAGTTGTTCTCACTTCCTCTATCAAGTAGAGTTGCTGGAGTGATCCCCGGGGTGAACTTTCTATTTCCCATCCACTCAAGATTTCTCTTGAAGAAGGCTACTGAGGTGCTCTGCTTGACATGTATGGGAAGTCTATTCCAGAGCATTGGTAGTGTCTGGGTTATGAACCTGTCCCTCCAGCATGTTCTGTTGATTGTGGTAATGAGGTTGAGGTCTCTGAAGCATGTGGTGCGGAGGGATTGGGATTTCTTTAGATGAAGCATTTCTAACAGAGCTGGGTCACACGTGGCTTTGTAAGTCAAGCAGAGATTGCTTCTTAGTAGACGATATGAGACAGAGAATAGCTAGAGCTTTTTGAGTCTGTCCATGTAAGACATGCATTTAAACCCTAGAATCCTCTTTGTAAGGTACTTTTGTGGCCTCTCCAGTTGTTGCAGGTGTCTAGTGAGGTACATGCCAAATGGGGCATTATACTCTATGATTGGTCTAATGAGGGAAGAGTAGAGAGAAATGATGACCTCTTTCTTCCTGGATACAAAACCCTTGGTAATGAGATGTGCCACATAGAAGGACTTTCTGACCACAGTGGCAATGTGGTGGTCAAAGGAGAGGTTGCTGTCAACCTTTGTCCTCAGATCTCTTATAACACCTTCAGTGTTCAGTGGGCTCCCATCAATGTGGTAATTAATGGGAACTGAGTTTTTCCCAAAGGGGATGATGACACATTTTTGGCATTAAGCTTAAGGCCATGGTTTCGATACCAGTCATTGGTCTCAGTGAGACTTTTCTGTAGGATGTCTGTATCACTTGGGGAGTTAATAATGGCTCCCAGCGTGCAGTTGTCTGCGAATTTGGTCAGCTAGAGTCCCTCCATGTTGGCCTGGACTTCTGAGAAGTAGATGTCAAACAGGGGAGGACCCAGAGCCGATCCCTGTGGGACTCCACTCGTGACTTGTTGGCAGTCTGACTTGGAGTCTGCTACTTTCACACTGTGTGTTCTATCTGTGAGCCGTTTGCAACCCACCTACCGATATAGGGGTTGATGCCTAGTTTGGTGAGTTTATCAATAATTCCTGAGTGAGGAATGGTATCAAAGGCCTTGGCCAGATTGAGTTAGACTGTATGAACTGCCTTACCTTCACCCACCGCTCTGGTGACTGAGTCAAAGAAGTCAACCAGGTTGAGCAGGCATGATCTACCTTTCACAAAACCAAATTGCGTGGAATCTACAGTTTGGAGATTCCCCATATCCTTCTTAATTAAGTCCATGATGATGCACTCCATAGCCTTACATATCAGACTCATCAGGCTAATGAGGCGATAATTTCCAGGGTCTGTAGTCACTCCTTCTTTTATGGGGAGGGATTACTGTAGCAGTACACCATTTGGTAGGGACAAAGCCTGAGGTGAGGCTGTGAGTGAACAGAGCACACAGATGTGGTGCCAGTTCATTTTGTAATTCATGCAGAACACAGCCAAGGATATTGTTGGGTCCCACGGAAGCTGTTTTCTTGGCATTAGACAATGCAGCTTTAACCTATGCTGCAGTAATGCAGGGTGCCTGGCATTCTTCCGGTATTGAGATTGGTCCTTTGGGGGGTGGTAAAGTTGACACTGAATCTGTTGGCCAGTATGTTGGCAATATCTGTTGGCATAGTATTGGAGGTACCATTGTGTAGTAACTCAAAGAAAATCTGGGTATTGCCATGGGGATTCCTGATATAACTAAAGAAGGCTTTGTGGTTGTTTTTAGTGTTTGCTGCAATTCTGCCTTCATAGCTGGCTTTGGATGTTTTGATAAGGGATCTCAACTTTTTGTTGAGGCTAATCAGGGAATTTTTCCAGTCTTGGGACTTCACCTTTTTCTGCAACAGTTTCTTGTTTCTGTTGTAGAGTTTTTTAATAGCAGGGGACCACCAGACTGGCTTCCTTTTTTTGGAGGACAGCGTCTTGGTTCTGTTGGGTATGGCTAGTTTCACGCATTTATGTGCGTGTTCGTATAGTACAGTGGTGTATGATTCAGCAGTCATGCATCTATTTTCCATTGGCATGGGTGCTGTGAAGTTAGCCACCTCTGTTTTTAGGAGTCCAAAGTCAGCTTTAGAGAAGTTTTTCATGGTGGATACCTTTGCGAGGCATGTGGGTGAGATATGGATTTCCATGGGGATTAGTTTGTCGTCGGATCTAACCAGGGAGGAATTGACTATTGGTATAGAGCAATGGTTGCCCATGTTAGCAATAACCAGGTCAAGGATGTTGCTTCCACTAGTGGGGATAAGAATAAGCTGGTCCAAGGCATTGGAATTGATGAATTCCAGGAAGCGTTGGGCCAGTGCATTGATGCTTGAGTAGTTTTCCCAGTTGATGGAGGGGTAGTTGAAGTCTCCTAGTATGAGAGTGTTGAGTTGGACCTTGATAGATTCCAGGGTGCTTAGGAACATGGAGTGAGAGTTTAGGGACATGGCTGGGGACCTATAGCAGGCTATGACCTAGATTGCAGTCTTACCCAGTGTTAGTTGTACCCAGGGTTGCCAAATTTCCGACTGGCTAGATAGGAACAAAAAAAAAAAATGTCTTTCACGCTAAGTGAAGACCAAAAAAAAAAAAAGGTCTGTCTTTAAACATGGAGATTGCTTGTTTTTAATGCAAAACATCAGGCAGTTCCACATTAAACACAAGTAGCTCTGTGTTTAGCAATTTTTGATTGGCCGTATGCCGGTATACAAGCCAATCAAAAAATCGCAAAATGGAGCTACTTGTGTTTAATATGGAACTGCCTGATGTTCCGCATTAAACACAAGTAGCTCCTGTTTAGCGATGTTTGATTGGCCCATATGCTGGTATACAGGCCAATAAAAAAATGGAGGCTATTTTGCCGGGATTTAAACCGGCAGTGCAGGACTCAGGATCGGGCTGCTGATCCCGGGACAGTCCCGCTCAAATAGGGATGTCTGACAACCCTAGCTGTACCTGAAGTATCTCAGGTGCATTATGCTGGGCTACTAGTCTGGAGGTGTGCATATTCTTTATGAATATGTTGACATCACTGCCTTTGGAGCTTCGGTCCATGTTTCAGGGCTGAAAGGTGTGGAATGAGATATAGCCTGGTAGCACAGGGGTGCTTTCTGCTGCTTTAAACCAGGTCTCAGTTACAGCACAAATGTCGATATTCTCCATTTTGAGGAGTGCTTCAAACAAGTGCATCTTGAAATTTAGACTTCTAGTGTTGAGCAGCATGACCCTCAGATTGCATTTATTTATAGCTGTTACAGTGGTAATTTGATCTTTGGAACTCCGCATAAAAAAGGCACTATAGGGGTGGCAAGAGCCTTAGCCAGTACCCGGAAACCCAGGGGTGACAGATGCAGGCCATCTCTGGCAAAGCAGACTTCTTTTACTTCAGAAAATGCATGTTAACTCAAGTTCTCTTATTCTGTCAATTTCTCAGATTGAGTACTAATATTTTTAACAGTGTCCTTGATTAATTCTGGATTTGTCCCTTATTCTGGAGGTAAGTGGTTGAGGGCTGTAGTAGCTGGCTATTAATAACCTAAGTTTCTTAAATTAGTATGCTTGCTGATGTTTTGTTAGTTTTGTATATGGTAAGACAAAAATGTGGACCAGCACAATGGTTAAGCAGGGAAAATATTTAATTACTTCAAAAAGTTAAAGCCATATAAATGGCTCACAGCAAGCAGACCGGTTTCGGCTATACCAAGCCTTCTTCAATGCTGAAAAATCATGACAGAAAATTATGTAGCTCCCAACATCCCGGTCTTATATAGTAAAAATTTTTAAAGAAACATTGCAGAAATAAATTTACAGTGACAATTCCATTTAAAAATTAAATAATGATAGAAAATCTTATGGTAGTTACTACATATAGATGTTAAAGCAAAAAAGAGCAACAAAATAATAATTATAAATATAAATGGATCAAAATACAATATTACAAAGAAAGAATGATTGGCATAATCCACATAATTATAAGTTAAGATAAAAAATATATCTTATTATTTTTGTTAGTGGGATAACTCACCTCTATAATATATTATTGAGGAGTCATAATGCCAATCAAAATGCATGTAAATTATAAAAAGCTTAATAAATTCACACAAACTAAATAATTGTAAACATGTTATTCTATTTCGTTAAGCCCAGGTTTGAACAATGCTCCTAATCTGGTTATCCACATGTTTTCCATATTATTGAGCTTAGTGTGCCAACCTGCTTTAACATTTCTATGCGTTTGAATCTTGTCAATAATCACAAATTTGAAAACAGCAGTGGGGTGATTAGTAATATGTTTGTATAGGGCATTAGACACCCGTTTATTTCTGATCGCACTGAAATGTTCACTGATTCTTAGTTTAACTGACCTAGATGTTTGACCCACATAAAAAGCAGAACAGGTACAGGTGGCCAAATAAATGACCCAATCTGAGCTACAATTACCAAAGATGGTAATATTATAAACTTTTGATGTGTTTTTACTAGAGAATTCCTTGTTTTTTGAGATGTGTTGACAGGCAGTACAATGACCACAAGGAAAACAACCCACCAAAGGATCACCAAATAAGGTGGTTTGGACAGTAATCTCAGGTGTGTACCTCTTATAATGAGTAAGGCGAGAGTGTATAGTACGTCCCCTGCGATATGAGAAAGTACATTGCTCTGGTAAAATCTCATTAAGAAATTCATGAGATTTTAATATGTCCCAATGTCTATTGATAATTTCCCTGAATCTGGATGTGTTATTTCCATAGGTTGTTACAAGCCTAATTGGTTGGACAGAATTGGAATTGTCATCTTGTTTCAAATGTTTGTATTGTAATAAGTTTGAACGTGTCACATGGTTGGTCTGGTCAATGGTATTAGAGATGTGATGCTTTGTATATCCACGGTTGATAAGCCTATTAGCCAAATCTTGTCTACAAACTTGATGTTGTTCTTGTGAAGAACATATGCGTTTCATGTGCAAAAACTGAGATTTAGGAATATTGCTGATGATGTGGCATGGGTGAGAACTGGTTGCATGAAGCAATGTGTTATATTGAAGGAATTTTCTATGAACAGAGGTGGCCAATGTATGATCTGAAAGTCTTGAGACAACAACATCCAAAAAGACAATCTCTTGATGCTCTATGTTGACAGTAAATTGTATGTCAAAAGGATTGTTATTCAGATAGCCTACAAAATCAGCCACCTGGTCCTTGTTAGCACGCCACACCATCCAGCAATCATTTAGATATCTTCTCAAGATACCTAAATGGTCAATGTAAAGGTTCTGATGGATATCATATATAAAGGATTGTTCGAAGAATCCCATAAATAAATCTGCATATATGGGGGCAAAAGATGCCCCCATTGCAGTACCTTTGATTTGCCAATATGGTTTACCATCAAAATAGAAGATGTTTTTGTGCAGAACATATTCAGTAAGTTTCACCAGACAATTGTTAAAACCAGTGGAATATAATTCCAATTTCTCCAACCAATATGAAATGGCCAAAATACCAGCATCATGGGGGATGCTTGTATATAAGGATGAAACATCCAATGTGCATAACAACCAGTGTGCTTCTAACTGAGAATCCTGGATGATATTTAGAAATTCTGTAGTATCTTGAATCCTTGATCTGACCATGGGTAGTAATGGCTTCAGATAATAAGTTAGAAAAGCAGATGGTGGTTCAGTTAAAGATCCTCTACCAGAGACAATAGGTCTACCTGGGGGATTGTTGGAATCTTTGTGTATTTTTGGAAGAAGGTATAGGTATTGTGGCATAGGTTCATCCACTTTAAGTTGTTTGCCAACCTGTTTAGTAATAATACCCTCCTCAATTGCCAGATCCAGAAAGGAATCAATTTGTACCTTAAAATTGGGTGTGGGATCTACAACCATCTGTATGTAATAACGAGCATCAGACAGTTGTCTTAAAGCCTCCACCTTGTATTTAGAATGATCCATAACCACAATTCCTCCCCCCTTATCAGCTGGAGTGATGACAATGTCATGATTATGTTGAAGCTCGGAAAGAGCAAATCTCTCGGCTTGAGTAAGATTATTTCTAATGGGTTGATATAATGTTGAAAAATGTAAATCTGTCATGACACATTCTTTGAAGATGGAAACATGTTTGTCCATGGGTGGTGTAAAAGTTGATTTCCCAAATTTGAAACCAGTAGATCTTTGAGTATTGTCATGACCTGAAAAAATAGCTTAAGATTTAACAATCTACAAAAGCCATTAACATCTTGTAACAAATTATGTTCAGAAACAGGTGCAGTGGGAACAAAATTGAGGCCTTTATTCAATACTTGGTAGTGTACAGGTGATAATTCAAATGATGAAATGTTAAGAACATTATTTATTGTTTCACAATTTGTTGTAGTAAAGCCTGCAGAGTGGATGTTCCTATGTCTATTTCTGTACTTCCTCCCTCCCCTGCGTGTCTTATGTCTAAATGGGCCGGCTGCTTTCTCTTAGCAGCTGGGGACGCCTGGCGTGAAGGGACATCATAATCTGTCACAGATGAGGTCTCATCCTCTGATGTGCCACTAAGTGTGGATTCTGTCCTTCTCAGTATAGATCTTGGCCTTTTCCTGCCTTTATTATTTTTGTTAGTTCTGTCAGTAAACCTAACATTCTTAGATGTAACAAAAGGTTTACCTTTGTCATAATCAGCCAAATCCCTATTAAATTTGTGTATTTTCCTCTTCATCAATTGTTGTTCTAAACTGGCTAAGTCTTTGGCTAAATCAGAAATATGTTCCTGGAAAAAAACTTCAGTTGCAAATACTTGAGCTTCCAAACAAAATGTTTGAATTTCTGTTATTTGAGATTCAATAGTTCTCTCATAATAACTAGATAAGGTGTCAACAAAAAGCATTGAGGCCTGATGTTGAGCTGAAGCCCAATCATGTGACAACTGGGTATCAACATTTGACACAAGGGGTTGAAGACGAATCCTAAGACCTCTTGGTGTGATATCTTTAAGTTTGTAGGCCTTGAATAATTTCAAGTGACAGATGTTTGATCTTAGGGACTTCATATTTCTGTTTAGTTTTTGAAAAACCGACCCACATCTCTGTCTAGCATCAACTGCACTATTATTTGGGTTATGTATATTATTGGTGTTAAAACCAAAAGCATCAAGGTTGTCCTTGTCAGCTGAAAGTCCTTGCAAAATTCCACTCAAATCCATACTAAATAATATGTCTAAATCCAGTTCTTGACCCAAAAAAAGAGACTATTGCTGTAAACTAAATCATATATTCTTATTGAAATGTGTGAACAAGCACTGAGTATACCAAATATATAATGACTATCAAAGTTATTTATGTCCGATTCAACAACTCAAACAGCCACACACTGTATATAAAGATTGTAAATGTCCATATGTTAAACTTTAAGCTGGATAGCAAACAGGTTTGTCTAAATGTTCCTTACAATCAGTGGTCAATCAATTCAGTATAAGCCTTCTGATAGCCGACTCTTCATCTCTGCTAACATAAATGATGAATAAATAAATAAATGGCCAAACAAAAATTATTTGGTCAGAAATTATGGGCTGGGCTACTAGTCTGGAGGTGTGCATATTCTTTATGAATATGTTGACACCACTGCCTTTGGAGCTTCGGTCCATGTTTCAGGGCTGAAAGGTGTGGAATGAGATATAGCCTGGTAGCACAGGGGTGCTTTCTGCTGCTTTAAACCAGGTCTCAGTTACAGCACAAATGTCGATATTCTCCATTTTGAGGAGTGCTTCAAACAAGTGCATCTTGAAATTTAGACTTCTAGTGTTGAGCAGCATGACCCTCAGATTGCATTTATTTATAGCTGTTACAGTGGTAATTTGATCTTTGGAACTCCGCATAAAAAAGGCACTATAGGGGTGGCAAGAGCCTTAGCCAGTACCCGGAAACCCAGGGGTGACAGATGCAGGCCATCTCTGGCAAAGCAGACTTCTTTTACTTCAGAAAATGCATGTTAACTCAAGTTCTCTTATTCTGTCAATTTCTCAGATTGAGTACTAATATTTTTAACAGTGTCCTTGATTAATTCTGGATTTGTCCCTTATTCTGGAGGTAAGTGGTTGAGGGCTGTAGTAGCTGGCTATTAATAACCTAAGTTTCTTAAATTAGTATGCTTGCTGATGTTTTGTTAGTTTTGTATATGGAACTACAAATCATCATATTACTCTAAGTCTTGTATCTCTCAGCCTTTTGTCTCATCTGTCTTGATCCATAGAGCATTTAATTGTGTAGCACTCTTGTCTAACTTTTGTTGATCCTCCAACAGAGTAAGATGCACACAATACTTTTACATTTAAAGCTTAGCTTCCCATAATGGCTACAGTTAAAGACTGCAGCCTTACATGTCATTGGGAACATGTATGTGGTGTTAAAAAAGACCATCTCAGGAATATAATACTTGTTTTAGCTATTACCACATCCATTTTGTGACTCCAGAAGCAATATTTTGCACTTTAATATCTACTAAGTGATTAAGCTGACAGAGTGTGGTATGCTCACACAGTGGTATTTGGTGTAGTTGTTTCTTTAATCTCTGAAAATAAATTGCAGCAATTACATGCAGTATTCTCCAGAATCATGATTTCTTCACACTATAAAAATGTATTATGGTTTCTTTTGTGCTTTTGTGACAGATTATTGTAGGCAGTGAATAAGCCTCACAATGTTGTTCGCATTTTACTGTACCACAGTCATTATTTTTCTAGGTTCTGCATGACTAATGACAACATGGCTGTTTTATCTGTAGCAAATGAGAGGTAAGGTCATTTGTAATTGTAGTTATTATAATCTGACTGTTAATCGGGCTGTTCACAATAAGATGCGTCTGTTCCCTCAGATGGAAAAGTTGATGGCCACGAGTTGGGAAACTGTGTATAGTAAAACAGATTTAGCAACTGTGTATCAACAAGTATTACAGCAGAACAGCAAGCTCCACTTCTCAAGCTAATCTATTCACGCTTCAAATGGTCTAGTGTGATTAACAATTCATTAGCAACTATATTATCAAGAAGCAAGGCAGAAATCGCATCAATGGCTGAATCATTTCACTCCATTCTTAGCTGTTGTCCAATCTATGTTAAAGAAAAGATTATTATCAAGTCAGTAACGTGATTTCTTGCTAGTGTCTTTAAAATGTAAAGAGATAATAAAGATGAGTACTTCAATTTTGATACTCTTAAGCTATTTTTAAATTATTTTAGTGACAGTACTAAGACATATATGCAGCCGTGGAAGACCCAAGTTCATCGAGGTCTCAAATGGTTACTCTTAAATCTGCCCAGATGTGACACAGCTGCAGACTGGCACGATGAACTGTAGAGCCACATTTGTCTTTACTGTTAAGAATGCAGGCCTCAAGTCCTTTTATTGATGGCCCACAAACATTGATGTTGCTTTATTGATTTATTTATTTATTTCTCTTTCTTTCTGTTAGCATTGTTTGATTTGTTTCTTAGCAATTAATAACCCTTGTATTTTCTTTGAAATAAGATAATGCAGTAGCTTCAGATAGCTGGCATGCTACTACTGGTCAGAGAACCTCCTCTGTAGTTCTATAGGCCCACACCTCAGCTCTCCTGTTTCATTTACTGCTACACAGTGACCTCTTGATCTATAGCCCCTCAGAAGAGGAAACCAAAACTTGACCTTATGGCTGGATAACTTACCTACTCTATTTGTTACTTGAGTTTCAGATTTTTAAGTTAAGTACTATCTTATTTTAATGACATAAGTCAGTAAACAGTCTAGTAAGGCTCTGCAAACCTCCCTCATTTGTCATGCATTATTGTCAGACCGGTGTGACTTAGTAATGATATAAACAAGCCAAAAAATAAATGATTTTGCCCAAATCTCTTAGTAGCAAATGAAGCACCTTCTTCTCAGCCCCATTCCAGATAATGAGATGCAGGGAGAGCTACCTCAGAAAAGTGAGTTGTTAAACAGGAACTTTGTCTTTCACATTTTGTTGACAATTCTTAGTTACTATATAATATACATAAACAAACCACTAAATAACAAAGATGCATTTAAGTGGTGTCATCACATGCAAGGGATATAAAATGAATAAGTTAAAAGCATTCAAGAAAAATCTCCTAGCCTTGATGGACTAAACATTTTTTTCTGCTGAAAAGTATTGTTATAACTTGTTAGAAAACCCATTCATTTTATTCATAGGTCATCACTGAGTACATTGCAATAAATGTAATTAGATAATCAATCCAAACATCTATCCATCCATCCATCCATCCATCCATCCATCCATCCATCCATCCATCCATCCATCCATCCATCCTTCAGTTTTCTTATCCATTTTGCACAGTCACTTGTCCTGGTGAGGTCTATCATTATTATAATAGCATGCTGAGCAGGGGACATTAGACTTTCATATCTAAAATAGCAGCTTCTGTCTCTTGTTGAATTGTCAGGAATTTCTGAGTACACAAGAAATATAATCCATCACACATTGCCAAGATCCTACTTAATCCCCCCACTCCCTCCACTTATACTTCTTTGCTGTCTCTCATATTGCTACCTAAGTTGTCTTCATTGACTCCTTTCTGAAACTTATGATGCTCAGTCCACCTCTTCCAATAATGTCTTGCGCTCTGAAGACAGCAGCAATACCAACTATATTTGTCTCTCACCTACATACATCTTCTTACACAATTCCAAGCTAATTCTAATGTGTATCCTCAGTTGAGTATAATCATTTGTAGTGCTGTCTGTAATTACTACAGAGCATTTTTCTAAGCCTGTAATTTATTCTACATTCTAGTCTGTTCCAAAATTTGTATTTACTGGAATGTATATCACTTCTTTTGTAATGTTTCACTATTTGTATTGTACTGATTTGTAAGTGGGAGCTTTTCTCCTCAGGTCTCAACTGAAAACAGGTCAATGGCTCAGCTGGACTAACCTGGTTAACAAATGACAAATTAATAATAATAATAATAATAATAATAATAATAATAATAATAATCAATGTCTTGGAATGTCATCCGTGTCTGGTGTACCTGCAATGATAAGCATCCAGAGGCATCCTCATTAAATACCCAGGCTACCTCATCTGACTCCTCTTAACTCATGTGAATAGTGATTCTGCTCTAACAGTCTTCCAAATTGCCAGGGATAATGGAAAGTGAGTCCAGCTGCCCTATGCAGGAACCTCATTTCCATCACTTGTACCCACAGTATCATCCCTTATGTCACTATCCAAAGTCTTTGACTATCGGTGAGGATAGGGACATTAACCAATAAACTGAAAGCTTCAGCATGTGTCAGTTCTGCCTTCAACACTACAGTCTGGTGTGCCCCCTGCAGGACTACTGCTGCTGCACCACCATCTGCTGTTCCATCTCCCAAACCCCTCTACCTACACCCAAAGGTTCATAGGTGTGTACTAGGCTAATGGCCCTGGAGCCTTTACAGGCCTAGCCCATAGGATTAACCTGGCATCATGCCACCCGACCTTAGTTCCCAGTCTTCTGTCACGTAGAGCCACTGGAGTGATCCCTGGGGTGAATTTTCTATTTCCCATCCACTCATCAAGATTTCTCTTGAAGATGACCAGTGAGGTGCTCTGTTTGACATGCATGGAAAGTCTATTCCATAGCATGGGCAGTCTCTGAGTTATGAACTCATCCCTCCAGCATGTTTTGTTAGTTGTGGTAATGAGATTGAGGTCTCTGGAGAGTGTGGTGCGGAGGGATTGGGATTTCTTTAGATGTAGCATTTCTAACAGAGCTGGGTCAGACATGGCTTTGTAAGTCAAGCAGAGGTTGCCTCTAAGTAGATGATATGAGACGGAGACTAGTTGGAGATTTTTGAGTCTGAACATATAGGACAAGTGTTTAAGGCCTAGGATTCTCTTTGTGAGGTACTTTTGTGGCCCCTGCAGTTGTTGCAGGTATCTACTGAGGTACATGCCAAATGGGGCATTGTACTCAATGATTGGCCTAATGAGGGAAGAGTAGAGGGAGACAATGACCTCTTTCTTCCTGGATGCAAAACCCTTAGTAATGAGATGTGCCACATAGAAAGACTTTCTGACCACAGTGGAAATGTGGTGGTCAAAAGAGAGGTTGCTGTCAACCTGTGTTCCCAGATCTCTTATAATGCCTTCTGTGTTTACTGGACTACCATCAATGTGGTAATACATGGGAAATGAGTTTTTTCCCAAAGGGGATGATGTCACATTTTTTGACATTGAGCTTAAGGCCATGTTTCTGACACCAGTAGTTGGTCTCAGTGAGGCCTTTATGTAGGATGTCAACATCACTTGGGGAGTTAATAATAGCTCCCAACTTGCAAACATCTGTGAACTTTGTCAGCCAGAGTCCCTTCATGTTGGCCTGGACTTCAGAGAAGTAGATACCAAACAGGACAGGACCCAGGACTGAACCCTGTGGGACTCCACTTGTGACTGGTCGGCAGCCTGACTTGGAGCAAGCTACTTTCACACTGTGGGCTCTGTCTGTGAGCCAGTTTGCAACCCACCTAGTGATATATGGGTTGATGCCTAGCTTAGTGAGTTTTTCTATGATTCCTGAGTGGGGAATGGCATGAAAAGCCTTGGCCAGATCAAGGTAAGCTATATGAACCACCATGCCTTCATCCACAGCTCTGGTGACTGACTCAAAGAAGTCGACCAGGTTATGCAGGAATGATCTACCCTTCACAAAACCAAACTGTGTGGGATCCAGAGTTTGGAGATTCCCTATATACTTGTTTATTAGATCCATGATGATGCATTCCATAGCTTTGCATATCAGACTCATCAGGCTAATGGGGTAATAGTTCCCAGGGTCTGTAATAGCTCCTCCTTTGTGGAGAGGGATGACTGTAGCAGTGCATCATTCGGTAGGGACAAAGCGTGAGGTGAGGCTGTGGTTGAACAGGGCACACAAGTGAGGTGCCAGTTCACTCTGTAGTTCATGTAGAAGACAGCCAGGAATATTGTCAGGTCACATATAAGCTGTATTCTTGGCCTTGGACAGTGCTGTTTTAACCTGTGCAGCAGTAATACTGGGTGCCTGGCAATCTACTGGTATGGTCACTGGTCCCTTGGGGGGGAGAGAGGGGTAAAGTTGGCACTGACTCTGTCGGCCAGTATATTAGCAATACCTGTTGGCTCGGTATAGGAGGTACCATTGTGCAGTAGCTCAGATCAAATCTGGGTATTGCCATAGAGATCCTTTACATAACTATAGAAGACCTTGTGGTTGTCTTTACTATATGCTGCAATCCTATTTTCTTAGCTATCTTTAGAGGATTTGATGAGGGATCGCAACTTTTTGTTGAGGCTGATAAGGAAGTTTTTCCACTCTTGGGACTTCACCTTATTCTGCATCAGTTTCCTCCTTCGGTTGTAGAATTTGTTTATAGCAGGGCCCACCAGATTGGCTTCTTTTTTTTGGAGGAGAGTATCTTGGTTCTATTGGGTATGGTGAGATCCATGCATTTGCGTACATGTTCATACAGTGCATTGGTGTATGATTTGGCAGTCATGTAACTGTTCTCCATTTGCATGGGTGCCATTAAGTTAGCCACCTCTGTTTTTAGCAGCCCAAAGTTAGCTTTGGAGAAGTTTTTCATGGTGGTTACCTTTGCCGGGGGGGGGGGGGTAGTGTATTTCTAAGGTGATTAGTTTGTGGTCGGATCTAACCAAGGAGGTGTTGACTATTGGTGCAGAGCAACAGTCGCCCATGTTAGTAATAACTAGGTCAAAGATGTTGCTAACTCTAGTGAGGGTAAGAACAAGCTGGTCCAGGGCATTGGAATTAATGAATTCCAGGAAACGTTGGGCAAGTGTATTGATACATGAGTAGTTTTCCCAGTTAATGGAGGGGTAGTTGAAGTCACCCAGTATGAGAGTGTTAGGTTGGACCCTAATATTCTTCAGGGTGCTTAGGAATGTGGAATGTGAGTCTTGGGACATGTTTGGGGACCTATAGCAGGCTACGACTTGAATCTCTGTCTTACCCAATGTTAGCAATACCTGAGGTATCTCTGTTGTGTTATGTTGGGCTACCAGTCTGGAGGTGTGCACATCCTTTATGAATATGGAAACACCACCACCTTTGGGGCTTCGGTCCAAGTTCTGGGGCCGAAAGGTGTGGGATGAGATATAGCCTGGGAGTACAGGGGGTGCTTTCTGCTGCTTTAAACCAGGTCTCTGTTACAGCACAAATGTCGATGTTCTCCATTTTAAGGAGTGCTTCGAGCAAGTGCATTTTAAGATTTAGACTTCTAGTGTTGAGCAGCATGACCCTTAGATTGCATTTGTTTGTAGCTGTTTTAGTGGCAATTTGGTCTTTGGAACATTGCCTAAAAAAGGCACTATAGGGGTAGCAAGAGCCTTGGCCAGTATCCGGAAGCCCAGGCGTGACAGATGCAGATCATCTCTGGCAAAGCATCGAGGTCTGTCAATCATGTCTTCCCAGGCAGACAGATACTGGATCCCCTTAGAATGACACCAGAAACTTAGCTAATTGTTGAAATCAATCATTTTCTGCTTGCACTGTGATATCATTCTGGGTGATGGTAAGATGCTGCTCAGGACTAGGGTCATAACCGCCTGGGATACATAATCCAAGAGCTCCTCCATGTCTCTTTCATGTAGTCCAGAGAGGTACGTCTCAAGTCATTCACACACACACACATGTACATGACAGAGTCATATTTGTACCTGTTGTTGAGGGATCTGAGTGCATACGTTACATGGCAGATCCTGGCAACTGACAGGGTGTCGACTGTTGCTTTCTCCTTATTCATCCTAGTGAGTGGGACATCAGTGTGCCTCACTATTGAGTCACCTATAACTAGTGTGTTGGGCATGCTGTTTTGCCTTAGGGGCTTTGGCTGAGTGGCATGCTGTTTAGGAAAGTTATGTATCTCATGATTAGTGTTGTGTTGTGGTGGTGGAGTGTGTTTCTGCCGTGGAGGTCTCTGCTGTTTGGGTAGATTTTTATTGAGAGCCTCCGCAAAGGTGGGTGTGTGGTTTGTGTTTTTATGTGAAGGCAGTGCTGGTGTATGTTCTGAAAGGCTATATGTTCCATGTGGTGTGGTGCAAGTGCTGACCTTCTCCTCTTGACCAGCTATTCCAGTCTTGGCTGTAGAGTGTGTGGCTCCCAATTTGGATATATAAGTGCATGTCTCACAAGTCTGATTGTTGGAGGGTAAGAGGAGAGGGTTGTCAGTGTACATGAGGCAGTTGCTACATTGCCTCAGGATGCCCAAGTTCACCAGGTTAATAGTGGAAAGCACAGGGAACTGACCTTTAGACATGCCTGGAGGGATGCGCATTAATAAGTACTGGAGCTGTTTGCTTGTAGAATGTTTAGTGCTGGTAGCACTTTGCTACAAGAAGTCTGGTAAAGTGCTAAACTAACAAGCTAGTAAAAGTGCAGGACAGGAGAGAACTATCAGATCTAAGAGAAAAAATTGAAGAGTAGACTTTGGCACTGCTCAGAAGCTGACAAACAGTCCTGGATACAGCAAAATCTGTATCTGGACAAGACTAGTTACAGGAAAGGTGGGGAACAAGTACAAATGTGGGCTTTTAATCCAGAAAGTTGAAAGAGATGGAAAAAACTGCCCAAACGGCCAATACACTACAATTTCTGGGCCAGAAACCACTCCTCTTGTGGTAAATAGGCCACCTAGTGCTTACGACTCCCACTGATAAGCTATAAGGCTTCCCTCCAACACAGAATGGCTTGGGGACGGGGGCTCAGAAGCTTACAAACAGTCCTGGATACAGCAAATCTGTACCTGGATTAGACTAGTTACAGGAAAAGTGGGAAACAAGCCAAATGTGGACTTTTAATCCAGAAAGTTGAAAGAGATAGAAAAAAGCTGCCCAAACGGCCAATAAACTACAATTTCTGGGCCAGAAACCACTCCTCTTGTGGTAGATAGGCCACCTAGCGCTTACCACTCCCACTGATAAGCTACAAGGCTTCCCTCTAACACAGAAAGGCTTGGGGGGCTCAGAAGCTTACAAACAGTCCTGGATACAGCAAATCTACACCTGGATTAGACTAGTTACAGGAAAGGTGGGAAACAAATGCAAACACGGGCTTTTAAAGCCTAAGATACTTACATTCATGTGCATGAGGTAACCTCTCCCCTCACCATGCAGTCAGTAGTTCACTCTTTCCTGGTAGAGAAGTATCAACCGTGATTTGGAGAGGATGCTTTTTATCCCAGCTGCTTCATATTGGTGGTGAACCACTCCAGTACACAGTGGAGATGACAGTCACTTGAAGTTAAGAGGACATCAACTACAAATAAGCAAATATTCTGTAGCTGCACCTTAATAATACACCTGTGAAAATTGGTGGAGGGGATGCATGTCATTGATGGAGTCCTGTGCACATCTTTAATGTTTTTAATTCCTTAATTCTGAGACTGTGGACAAAACTCTTGTTACTCATATACAATGATCAATGATCCTGAAAAACACATCTGTAGGAACATGAAGTCTTGAACAACAACTTACAAGACATTCTCAACAGAGAGTCACATGCCTTCTCCAGGCTGAGAAAACAGTTACACTCAATTCTAGCAAACTCCCATGACCTATGTAATATCTGTACAAGGGCAATGTTGATTCACTGCTCTGCGGGTGAGATGCAACCTGCATTGTACCTGTAGAATCTGCATCTTTGCTATTGTATTGCATCTTTCTTCAAACCACCTCTCATGGGCTTTATCAGGGAGTCTGAGTATGACCCTTTTGTAATTGGAAGACACTCTGCTATTGCACTTTTTGAAAAATAATGACCACCTTCCCAGTTTGCATGTCCAGAATTACTGTCCCTCTATTCTACACAACATTGAAAAGGAACATTAATCATGACACCTCAATCATGACACCTCAGCAAAACCTACTACCTTCAACATGTCTGCCTTCTTTCAAACCACTGCCACAGCTTTAGTATAATGGGAACGCTTTAATGATTAACTGACCACCTGAAGAAATGGATCAAATCCCAGATTTCTTCTCAGTCATTGAAATGACATTCCATGTCCAAGTAGTCAGTCTTGTCCCAAAAGTCAGTGTCTATTTCCAGGACTGGGTCCATCATAATACATCCCACTCTTACATGCCACTTGACAGACTTTACAAGTAACTTCTTTCCTTCATCATGCAATTGCTGAGCCCTTATGTTTTTTCCCGACACACCTTTTTTTGTCTGATGCTCAGCTAGGCTATTTGGGTTATCCATCTATGAGGCACTTGCTGGTGAACACCAATCCCAAACTCAGGAGTGAATTCTATTATCTCTAGTGATGATGAGATACTCTGATTCTTTAACTGAACCAGTATGGAACTCTGTGACAATTTGGTTAGACATTTTCTTGTCCTTCTGCCAGATCATTTTGCCTAAGGTAGTCTTTGGTTACAGAGCTACCACACACTTGTTGGTGATCACCATTCACAGCCATTAGTTCAGGAGTGAATTCTGTTATCCCTGGCCTGGGTGGCATTCTCAGATTCTTTAAATGAATCAGTGTGGGGGTATCACTCTACTTTGTTATTTGTCTGTCTCCCTCTGTCAGACCAGATTGCATTAGGTACTCTGTTAGAAGCCCAAAGCTCCAGATAACATAGTTATAAGGATTACAGGAGCACATAAACCCTGTACATGGCAAGATCACAATCTCAGGAGGGGAATAATAAACAAAAAACTTGTAGACATAATTAGAAAACAAGCAGCACCGTTAATATAGTTAAGATGAATAACTGAAGGCTCACAGGTTTAATTATATCTACAGCAAATATACTTAGCATCACTGATAAGATTATAAAGCATCAGCAAACACACAGTAAGAATATATGCACAGGCTAAGCACTGCTGAAATCAAATAAGTAATTAAGAAGCATCAGATTTCATGCAGATATACATTTATGTACCAAATTAGCTAACACATTTCAAAGAGTTTACATCAGGTACTTAAAAGACACCCATCATTATTTCTGCCTCAGAACTCATGCTACAGTATTATAATGTGATCATTAAACTATAACAGAGTAGTATATCACCTTTTTAGGTTTAAGTAATGCTTGATAATTTCTTTATGATAATCTCCATTATAGATGCCAGGTGTGAAAAATCAGCTGTCTGAATGGACAATGCAAAACTGTGATATTAAATAATAGCCATTTCTAGGAGCTGTATCATCTTACTTTTTTTGCATCATGCTTGAAAACTAGGCCAGAGAAATTAGTAGCTATAAATTCAGGTGATTCAAATACAGTTGATATTATAACTTAAAATAATTTGACAATTCATGCCAGTAATTTACTGCAAGTTAATAAATTAGCAATTTATTTATTCTGGGTTAATGAACTGTTGAATAAAACAAATATTAAAACATTATCCACACAACTCAGTAGGGACAAAATAAAAATAAACATCAGTGCCAGTTTACAGCAAACAAAGCATTATCATGTGTTATAAAGCTCTTGTTCATTGTCAGATGGAAAAGGGCTTTGGGTTATGAATTGGTGACTGAATGAAATACCAATGCAAAGACTGCTGCCTTAATTACAACAGAGTAAGTATTTCAATAAGTTAACACTGCCATGCACAATTTCGAACTGCTTGATTTAATCACATTGAGTGGTGTTGCTTTAATCTCAGACAACACATTACAGTAGCATGAACACTGAAAGGATGTGTTTCTAAATTCTTGATTTAATCACTGTCAGAAGACAAATATAATTACAGCGCAACAAGCTTATTAAATGAGCAAGTTTAAAATATTTCTTTTTTTTTTTAATCTTATCTGTAGGACAAGGTTTTGAATGTTTCGCTGCTTGATTTATTTGCAAAGCTGAAAAGATGGGCATTTTCATTTTAAAAGTCAGCTTTAATGTTATTCAAATGCATGACAAATTGAGCTCTGCAAATCAGTTACTTTGACCTTTCCTATGCTTTGCCTTGACCACTTCTATTTATATACTTAACAACTGCACAGCAACAAGAACAGTCACAGATTCCGCTAAAGGCTCTAGACCCATAACAAATCAGTCTCTTCTAACAAAACTCCTGGAAAAAATGGCATACAGATTTTTGACCACATTAACACGTATGCTTTAGTTACAGATGCTCAGAATGCCTTCAGAAATCGATTTAGTTCATTAGCATCATTGCATTCAGTCACTAGCAATAACTATGTATACATATAGAGTCTTCAGAAGCTTAGACATGCACTCCCATGAGGTTTTTCCCCTTATAACTTAAATATGAAATAACCCAGAGAAGCTGAACCTTTACATGCCATCCCCCAGGATGAATTTGTGGTTTCCCATCCATTTGTCCAGATTGCATTTGAATAGAGTAATAGAAGTACTTTGTTTATGTGACGAGAAAGATGACTCAAAAGAAGAGGAATTCTCTGTAATATTTTTTTATCCCTCCAGTATATTCTATTTATTTTGCAAAAGAGATTAAGATCTCTTGTGCGGGTGTTTATGGCACAATTGGACTGGCAGATGTGTAGTAGGTCTGAGAGGATAGGATCTGTTGAGGACCTCTTTGTGAGGCTGAGATCACCCTTCAGCTATTCATATGATACTGAGAATAGGGGCAAGCCTTTGAGAGCATAAGTTTAGTTCTTATGATTTAGGCCCTTGATTTTTTTCTTTCTTTTTTTTGTCCCCCTTGAGACATCACTTAACTGGTCTGTTCAGTGACCCATGTCCATGTGAGGACTACCAGCTTATCTCCTACCCCTAAACTTTGTCCAGTATTGCTGGGGTTGGTTGTGGATCCTGTGTGTGTCTGGGGGGGTTGGTCATCTTTGTATCCATCCTGGTAGGGGGCTTTATATGCCCTACCTACTCCCTTCCTCACCTCCCTTACTCATCAATTACGTCCATGGGCAACTCCCCTTTTTTGGATCACACTTCCAAAAAAGGGAGCATCATTGACATATACCCTACCACCAGAGCTAAATCGTGGTCAAGTAAGACCCCAGGCAGGTCAATGGACTGACCCATACCACTTACTTAGTTGTCACTCCTCAACTACTACATAACAATACTATTTGTTTTTATTATTTCTGCAATGATCACAAAGATTTGGACTTAATTTAAAACTATTTCAAATTTTACAACAAAAACAATGACAGCCATTTACTAAGCAAAAGAGTCACACACTGAAAAAAGACTTAGCACGAGCAACAGTCTTACCTTTAAACTCACATTTATTGGAAATGCATACAGCACTCCATTAATAACAGCTTGGCACAGCCCAATGGGAGCAAGTGATCCTTTTCATGGGCAGCCTAGGACTACTGTCTGGTGAAGTGACTTTGTCAGAGTCATACAGTAGACAAATGAAGGCTGAAGGAATCAAGCTCTGCACTACAGAAGCATCTTATAGCCTTACTCATCTGCACTGAACATCAGATAGAGTGCTGTAGCCCAACACAGTGCATTTCACACATGCCTGCAAAAAACAAGGTTAATTAAAATGTACTCACAATTAAAATATTAAACACACAGACTTCATGTGGCCCAGTTTACACACAGCCAGTAAATAAACATATATTCAGCAGTCAACAAAACAAGGAAACCAAGGATTGTACCAGAAGAGCATGGTTCATATGATGACCGTCTTTGCTGCAATCAGTTCCTTCCTTTACACCATGACTACTATACTTTGTAGGAACCAAGCATTTATATACACACACAAGCATCAATTACAGCTACTTGCATGACTGTACACCTCATATATCTGCTTTAGACCAAGTCAATGAATATATCCATAAATAAAGAGCCAAAAATATATCTTAGCTTGCTTCTGTTAAAACTATACAGTGGAACCGACTGCAACCACCTATCAACTTCTTAGCTCAAATTAGAGATAAAGACCTAAAACTCAGGAACAGATTTTAAATGTTTCTCTTTTATTCTTAGAAAGTTGCTAGAATAAAAAGGTTTGCATTAACAAACATTTTATATAAAGTTTAAAACTCATGCCTGCCATTATTTAATGACTGCAATCCCAAACAATTTGCTATAAAGCCAGAAATTGTAACAAGGTATGGACAAAAAATACATCTGAACTTCTTTGCTCAAAAATTCTGAACATAGCCAATTTTAAATACAAGTATATCTGTTTCCTAACCAGGTAAACTCATTATGCAAAGTGTCCCTTTTCAGGAATGACCCAGGAGCACTGTCTGAGTGACTTGCTAAAAGGCACACAATAGACAAATGGAGGTGGAAGGATTCAAACCTCCCACTTTTGACTACAGGAAGCAGTTTGCAAATATGTCAGAGCTTGAAGTGCCAGATAAATGTAAGGAACTTGAAATGCATTTTCAGAACAACAGGTATGCAACTCTAACGATTAGCACTATTGACTAGTTATCATCCTCAGTGATTTATCAGAAAATGAAGGTGTTAAGGAAGGTCTGTCAGTCACTGCAGTGGATTAAGACTCCAAGCTCTTAACTCATTACATCTGTTCATACTTGCATTAATAGGTATCAGAATATTTTATCTTGAAGCATACATGATGGCAAACACATTTGTTTTGATATCTGACCTCTGTCAATGGGTATTTGTTAGAATTGTAAGGTGATAACTTCATTTTTAAAGGCACAGGCCACATCCACAAGGAGTTAAGGGTACACACTCAAAAGAGTTGTACTGGAGGGAATGAGTTAATAAGCTACTTCATGTAGTAGGGGTAAATGGTTTGATTCCTGTTAGTTCTATTTGTCTACTGTGTGACTTTGAGTAAGTCACTTACCCAGACAGTGAGTAACTGAGACACTGGTATCACTGACTAATATTAATCCCCATTGATTTACCTTACTTAAATTGTCTGTGTGGGGGTGTCTGTAAATGCATCCCAGTCAGTCA
Organism: Protopterus annectens; assembly: GCF_019279795.1. Taxonomy (NCBI): domain Eukaryota; kingdom Metazoa; phylum Chordata; order Ceratodontiformes; family Protopteridae; genus Protopterus; species Protopterus annectens. The sequence continues at coordinate 1,070,998,853 of NC_056727.1, forward strand.
GTTTTAGGTAACCCATATGATACACAGTGAATGCAGAATTTGCAATCCGTTTTGAAGGGGAAACTGGAAGAGGGGACAAGTATGCACACACTCACATCCACATGTACAGGAAGGGTGGAAAACACCCACACAAATACATACCCACAGGCTCTGCAGGGGAAACACACACACACACACACACACACACACACACACACACACACACACACACACACACACACACACACATACATGTGCACACCATTCTGCAAAACATTCTCCTGTCTTCTGCAAGATATATGATTCTCTACATCTGCCATTTTTGAAAACTGATCCCCAATGCACTCTAAATCAGTGCTAGATTCTCTGCAATCTCTTTCTCTCTCTATGACATCTTTTTGGCAAGGCTTATCCCCCATGTACTCTGAAACAACGCTAAGCCCTCTGCAATCTCTTTACCTCTCTCTCTGTCTCTCCCTCTCGCTTTCTATGGCATCTGCCCTGCTGTTCTTCAAGATTGGTTCCCCATGTACTGTGAAATAGTAATCTCTGTCTGTCTGTCTGTCTGTCTGTCTCTCTCTGACATATGTGCTGCAAAACTGATCCCCCATGTACTCTGAAAGAGTGTAAAGCTCTCTGCAGTCTGTCTGTCTGTCTATCTCTGTGACATTCATTCTGCAAAACTGATCTCCCTTGTACTCTGAAACAGAGCTAAGATCTCTGCAATCTGTTTCTCATGAATCTGCTATTTGCTGCAAAAGCAAAGTCCTGAAGCCCTGGGTAAAAAGTCCACAAATCAAATTCCCTTATCTCACCTGTGCGCATCCTGTGCAAAGTTTTCTTGCACACCAGATGTGCTAACATCTTTTGAGACTGAAGAGGAAAGCAGAACAAACAAATCTTATGTATACCAAATTTCCCACATGTGTGTGTGTGTGTGTGTGTGTGTGTGTGTGTGTGTGTGTGTGTGTGTGTGTGTGTGTGTGTGTGTGTGTGCTGACACTGGAAGGTAATGGACCATTTTTTCCAGTTTTAAAATCCACACGCTGGTAGGTAGTGGAGCATTTTTTCCACAATTTTCCATGTCACATACTGGAAACTAGTGGAGCTATTTTTTTTTTAAATCAGGCCAGGTCCCCCAATCAGCACCAGGCTCTAGGCAGCTCCCTAGTTCACCTTGTGCTGGATCTGGGTCTGCTTCAAAGCTGGGACAGGCATGTCATCCCTCCCTTCTACTCAGTTAGTTGCCTGTCACTAATTGGATCAGGGTCAACTGGACTGTAGTCAGGGATTTATCACTCTGCGGCACCAGAGCAGCACTATGTCCTTGATTTACTTGGTAAAAAACACTGTGGATATTCAAGTTGTGTCAAGTGTTTGGACAGATACATGCCAAAGGGGATTATACTTATCAGCCTAATAAGTGCTGAATATACTGGAATGATCTCATTCTTGGTCCTAGGCCCGATACCCTTACTAATAAGCTGTGCAATGAAAAATTACTTTCTGATTGAAGGACAGTTCAATGTTTATATAGATTCCTGGTCCCTAACTAATGGATCAGATGTTCAGGGATGTGTCATCAATGAGATAGCTTCAGGGGATATCATGCTTGCTGAAGGATACTGTTATACATTTTTTAGCATTTAGTTTTAGTCCATGGTTTTGGCACTAGATGATTTCTTGGGAAAGACCCTGTTGGAGGATCTTGGTGACCTCTGGAGAGTTAATAATGGTACCTGTTTTACAACCATCATCAAGCTTGGTCAGCTATAAGCCCTGAACATTGGCTTTGACCTCTGAGAAGTAAATATCAAAGAGGAGTAACTCAAGCAAAGACGCCTGGTGTACCCCACTGATGACAAGCATTTTGGAGGAGATGGAGCTGCTCACCCTAATTTTGTGGGTTCTATATATGAGCCATTTTGATATCCACTGAGTTACACAGAAATTGACATTTACTTGGGAGAGTTTATTAACAACATCTGAGTGCAGAATGGTATCAAATGCACTGATTTTTCCCCACCCATTGCTTCAGTAATCTTCTTGAAGAGGTCGACCAGGATGAATTCATGGGTTAGTACTAGGCTAACTGCCCTTGTGAGCCATTTTAAGCATAGCCAATCACCCCATGTGAGAATCAAACCCTGACCCTTGTGTTTGTAAGGTAAACACCTTAACCATTATGCCACCCTGCCACCTAGCACCGAGTAAGCAGGAATTGCCCTTGGCAACACCAAATTGGCATGGGTCAAGGGTTTGTAGGTATTTATATCTTTATTTATTAATTCCAAAATGATCCTTTCCATAGCTGTACTAATGAGGCCCATGAGATTTCTGGATCTATAATTTCTTGGGTCATTTGACACCCCATCCTTATGCAGGTGGAAGATTGCTGCTGTCTTCCATTTGTTCAGCTTATAGCCTCCTTGGAGGTTGATACTGAATAATTTCTGTAGGTAGTTTAACAGGCCCTGTTTCAGGCTAGCCACTAGGTATTCAAGTATGTTATCTGCCCCCATAGAAGCACTGATCATGGTCTTGGATAGTGCCTTGAGAGATCTGGGGGCATAGATGCAAGTACGTGATATGAAAATGTTGGGGGGAGAGGCAGGTAAAGTTTGAGCAAATTTATCCACTGGTAGCTTGGCTTTGTCCACTGAGTCGGTATGGTATCATCATTTACTGTTAGTTCTGCGTGGTGCTGGCCATTGTTTCTGATGTGTCTAACATAGTCAACAAAGGCTAATCCCTTAAGGCTGATTCAGTTGTGATGACCACAAATTGAAATTTCAGATAATGGCTATTTTAAGGTTCTGGTAAATGCCCTAACATTTATGCTTTACTAGTAAGCTCCTAAATGCACTAATGTATTGGCCCTAATTTATAATACCTTGCTTAATGGTTAACACAGATGCTTTGTATGAAACTTGATAGAAATCATCTATCTGTCCTCCATTTTTGTGATAGTCTTACAAATACTGGAGTGACCCTAAAACTGCATGTACTGACTAACATGTTAATTTAAAACAATTGGTTAAACCCCACCCTATTCCTTCAAAACTATTCAGTGCTGGATTATTTCTGTCTTTTTAGCATACTTGCATGTGTGTGTGTGTGTGTGTGTGTGTGTGTGTGTGTGTGTGTGTGTGTGTGTGTGTGTGTGTGTGTGTGTGTGTGTGTGTGTGTGTGTGTGTATGTTTACACACACACACACACACACACACACACACACACACACACACACACACACACACACACACACACACATATATTAGAGTTATTTATTTATTTATTTGCTTGTTTGTCTGTTTGTTTTATTGTTTTTTACACACATTAGAGTTATGCTACATAGGTCTGAAATGGTTAGTCTGCAGCACCAAAGAGGTAATAAGATTTGTTTTATCTTGTGTTGGGGCACTGATAAAAGTGCTCAGTCCATAGACAAGTTCATATTGTTGTAGTTCGCTGACTCAGTCGGTTCCTTAGTATAGATTAATTGCTTGACTTCATTTAATACTATTTGCATTTAAGGATTGATTATTTGCCAGGGTTTAGGATACATTCTCACAACTGGTTATTAGTTGCATTAGTTAATTAAATGCAACAAATATTTGTATGATGAAGCAAAGCAAAGCAGTTTGAAATTAAGTATTCATTTTAATCTTTTTAGTCAGAGGCAGGAATAAGGTAGCTGTAACTGCATTGGACTTCTCCCTGTATGTATAATTCACCTGTGTGCATTCATAAAAGTGTTACTTTTTGCCCTGCCTGAGCTCTGCTTTTCGCCACATCCCTGGATTACCAGATTATCACATAGCACTCCCTGCAAGACTTCCCCTCCATGCAGAGGAGCCCATTAACAGAAAATCTCAGAGGTAGGGCAGTATATGACTTGAAACAGGAAAATGACTGTGTTAAGGCTTTCCCTTGCAGTTAGCCTTTCAGTATCCCTACCTATATCACATCATGCATAACTATGATAGCCATTGTTTATTTTTATACTGCTGCATTTTAACTTTTTATTTCTGTCTTTTGGTTCAAGATGTTGCTCCTAAAATTCTGCATTGTGTTCCCTGAAATTGTGCTGTTTCTATCCACCTCGTACAAGAAACATGATCTTCTGCCATCCTTCCATGACAGTAGAACTGAACATTCTCTGACATAGCTTCAGCCCTATGTGCTCTTTTTTCCGTCCAATCCTTTGAAAACTCCATCCTTCTTAGCATGAGAAAGTGCATAAAAGAACATTCCCTAAAAGCCCTGTACTTCTTGAAAAAATCCTCACTTAGCCCATATCCTCTTTAAACCTTTGAGTATTTCTCTGAAATATTCAGTGTCATAGTCATCCTAAAAGCAACTCACTGAAGTCTAATAACAAAAGCCCTTAGAGCTCATGATATAAAAATTATGCTAATCCAAGATCTTTATCCTCTGCTGTCTGGCATCTGAACATATTGTTAACTTCTGAACTCTGCTCATTCACACTAATCTTAATTTTAAAGGATTCGTCCTTGGCCACATTAACTGTGTCAGTGTTATTTACTGCTAACCTCTCAGCTATCTGTTTCATGAGTGTTACTTATGTGCACAGTCAGCTCTTATCCCAAGATTTGACACCACATCAACAGTAGTACGTGTTGTGCTCCACTGTGGCCTTGCACAACTGCTTGTCATTTTTATCTGACTTACCTTATTATTCAAGGCACACATGCTTGTTCTTTACACTGCTGCAAGCTGTAACTTTTGTAGTTTGTACTTGTGTTCAAGTTTTTTGCGGTGGTAGTGCTGCGGTAGCGTTGTCGCCTCATAGCAAGACGTGCGGTTCGATTCTCAGCTAGAGCGTCTTCTGTGTGGAGGCATATGTGAATGGGGCGTGCCTTCGTTGAAGGTTGTGCGTCAGGGCTGGTAACCCGGTATGTAAAAATTCACTACCAATCATTAGCGGACCGGAGTTCCACTGTGGCGACCCCTAACCGGGAAAAATCCGAAAGACACAAACTTGAGTTCAAGTTTTGCAGCATCACTTGCTAGCACTTAACTATTTTGTTTTTATTTGCATATTTCCTTTACTGATGCGACTCTGATCATATAATTCAAACATATCATGCATTGACAATTGTAAGTGCTGATTGGAACTCTTTCCAAACATGAACAGGGCTTATTTTCTTATCCCAAAGAGCTAAATGCCACTGTGTCTCCACCACAAGGGATTCCTAATAAAAATTCATTTTCTCGCGTAAATTCTAACCACTCCTTTATAGTCAAACAGCTGTTTATATTTTTTTTCTCTTAACTAGCTTTCTCCCACCACATTGCAGTAATATTTACTTAATAAAGTATATTTGTTTATATTTGTATATATGGTTTACCTACATGTCACTGAAAGTTTGTTTTGTCAAAGTGTTAAAAGGATGTTATGGCTGATTAAAACTCAGCTGTTTGAAAGTATGTACATTTTTATTTTTGCTAGATTGCAAAACAGCAGGGATTGGGGAATATGCAATCTTGGATTTGATATATATTAGCAGAGGTTTATTTTATTCTGTTTTTTTATTATATTTTTTTTAGACTGTTGAGAGTTTGAGTAATTGAGGTTCGACATTACGAAATTTCAACTAAATATCATCATTTTATATATATATATATATATATATATATATACATATATATGATTGCAGTTCACGCTGTCAAATGCTTACTTTATCGACAGAATGAACTGCTACCTTTTTAATGAAAAGCACTCTGAAATAAGTGCAGGTTTTACAGAGTGGAGGAATGTCAATTGTACAGGATATGTATTTTGGGTTACATATGAGATGTGTTTTGGATTACAGAGAATTGCTGTGTTTGTTAGTGCTTAAACTTATGGGATGTACCAGGAATGTTCACACTAGGGGTGGGAATGTGTGTATATGAGTGTTTATGGGTTTGGGTTATAGTAAGGGCTAGGTAAGGAGATGGTTTTAGTGCTGTTCATGTGTGTGTTATAGTATAGGTAGTTTGTCTGTGTGTCTTTTGTAGCAGTACTGTTAGGGAAAGGGTTTTTAGTAAGATAATGTGTAGGGCTGGAGTTAATGGCATGAGCAGGGTTAAGGTTAGGGTTAGCACACATGAGTAATGTGGAGCTGGAGTGCAATGCTGCCCGCTCATCTTTACTTATTTGTGCTAACACCAACCCTGTCCCTAACCACAACCCTTTGTATTATTTTACAGATACATCTTTCTGTAACAGTATCACTATTCAGACAATGCATGCTTGGTGTTACTGTCAGTGTTTTTTTTTCTTTCATTTTAGTTAACCATCACAGAAGGCAACTTAGTGAGTGCCAGTATTCTGCAAGTCAATATTAGTATTTAATCACATGCTATATCTATATCCATGTCTCTCTCTCTCTCACGATATATATATATATATATATATATATATATATATATATATATATATATATATATATATATATCATCAATCCATCTAGGTTTACCTATAGTTGGTTGAAGTGCAACCTTTTTTGAATACACTTCCTACTAATTAAAGTGATCAAATAAAATGCAATTCGAAAAGAGTGGTTAGTAGCTTGATATTTGTGTGGGATCACTGAATGCCAGAGATAAGTGAATTTTCCCTTAGCTATGGAATTGTGAAATTTCAATTGGCATATTTACGTCACAAGACATTTGTGGGATGTAATTCCCCATGTGGAGTGGTGGGGGGAGTTGTACCCCTACAAAAAAAAAAAAACGGATATATTCTTCAAAGTGCCTTACTTCAGTAATTTCATATGCGAGTGTGACACCCGTGCCCTGGCCCAGCAATCAAGGACCCTCAATCCTCACCACTAACACCAGAGTCTCATATGAGAGGAAAAGCTAACAAATACACACAGAAAAGTGCAATTTCCCTTAAGAGCACACAGAGATCACAGTAAGTCTGGGGCTGGTCACTCCCTTGCTCCACAGGTCCCCAATAAGACTCCCCAATGGCACAGCTATAGGGTCCAGATCTCAGCCTAGCTGGGCAAGCTAAAATCTCCAGCACCCACTCTGTCCAACCAGTGCTTCGTGTCCCTGCCCAAGTAGCTGACACACACACACTTTGAGATAAGAGTTTAAACAACCACACAGATACTTCTGGGGAAGGCTGGCACAGGCTCTCCAGCTGTGCCCCTTTTACCCAGACTATACGGTAGTAATTACTGCCACTACCCAGCTAATATTTATCAGCACCTTAAAGGCCCTTAAAAGGGTGTCCAATTATTACTGTGCAATATTATTATCCAGTAGGTAGTATAGCCCACGGCTAAAGCTATTAGAGTGGCTTTGTACAATTTTACCAAAGGCATGCAAGTACACTTAAGAGCTTAAATTATCTCTACACAAAACCAGCCACAGTTAAAAGGTTTTAAAATATTTAATAATAAATAAAACCACAAGACAATACTTTCTACTACACAGTCAGTGCTAGTCAAAAGTTCAGAGATCACACAGAAATACTTAAAAGAATTCAGTTGTACAGTTCTGACATAACAGAAAAACACTTAGTCTAATCTTTTCTAATTCCTGGCTACTTGTAGGAGAAAACACAGTTCTAACATACTACTTACATAAAGAGAGCATAAGGCAGTGCTGAGCTGGATGTTCAAGACAAAAATGCTTAATACCTTCTGGTTCTCTCTGTTTAAATTGAAACTGCAGTGCTGATAAAACATTACATAATTTCACACTTTCATGGTGTTCCCAGGCTGACAGAGACTGCATTTACATTCTTTTACACTTAGAGCAATGAAGGACATTCCACATGTAAATTCTGGTCATTAACTTTAGCCTTAAAACATTAGGCAGGACACCTTCATGTAGCCCAGCCGGAGCCGATTTGTAAACATTAAAGGCAGCCATGAAAAAATTTTAATTTCAAAGGGCCAACAAGAAATGTTTGACTTAGCTTTCTTTACAGCAGAGAGCAATGTTGTCACATTGTTTTAAGTTCAACATTTCACATAACATTCTTTCATTTAAAAAACAAGATTGTAGTTCAACATTCATATTTACAAATGATAGAATTATCTGCACAATTCTATCTGGCTAAGCTGGCAGCCTTCACCCATCTCTACCAGTCTTCACATTTCTACCCCCACCAGAGAACTCAAGCTAGTTTTTCAAGTGCCTCTTGAGAAATGACACTTGAGAGGGTTTGGTCTATCTGAGTATACCTAAGCCATTCCCTGTCTTGAGAGCCCATCTGCATTGGCATTGCTACTCCCACTGTGGTGCTGCACTGACATATCATACGCTTGCAACCCCAGGCTCCATCTTAGCAACTTGGCATTTTGCTGACTGGCTCTGTTTAACCATATTGGAGGGCTGTGATCTGTCATAACAGTGAATTTTCTTCCATACAGATAAGGCCGAAGTTTCTGCAATGCCAACACTATGGCTAGACATTCCTTTTCTACAGCTGCATAGCATTCCTCCCTGGGATGGAGCCTATGACTGAGATAAACCACTGGGTGCTCTTCTCCCTTTGAAGAAATCTGGCTAAGTACAGCCCCCACCCCATGGTTTGAAGCATCTACCTGCACAACACATTATTTGCTGTAATCTGGACTGGCTAACACAGGGGGTCCTCCTAAAGCTTCTTTAAGCTTCTGGAATGCCTGCTCACATGCTGGGGTCCACACTACCTTATCTGGCCTGTTCTTCCTTGTCAGGTCTGTGAGGGGAGCAGCTATGGTACTATAACTGGAGGCTAACTTTCTGTAGGATCCTGCTGTCCCTAAAAATGCCCTCACCTGCTTTTTAGTAACAGGTGCAGGCCATGCCTGAATGGCTTCTGCTTTGGCAGGTTCTGGCCTTATCTTACCACTCCCCACTCAATGCCCTAGGTAGGATACCTCTGCCATACCTACCTGACATTTTCTCGGCTTAATGGTCAACCCTACCCTCTGTAGTCTGTCCAGCACCTCCCTGACATGCTGAAGGTGCCCTGGCCAGGAATGGCTGTAGATGGCAATATCATGTACGAAAGCAAGGGCAAACCCTCCTGCTCCTGCTAGGATACAATCTACCAGCCTCTGGAAAGTTGCTGGGGCATTCTTCACCCCAAAGGGCATCTTTGTGAACTCATACAAGCCAAAAGGAGTCACAAAGACTGACTTTTCTATACCACTGGGAGTCAAGGGCACCTGCCAGTAACCCTTGGTAAGATCGATGGTTGTAAGATACTTAGCCCCACCCAGCTGCTCTAGGGCCTCATCTGTCCTAGGCATGGGGTAAATATCTGACTCTGTGTGACTATTTAATTTCCTGTAGTCCACACAGAACCTGGTGCTACCATCCTTCTTTGGCACTAGCACCACTGGGGAGGCCCAAGGACTGTTGGACTCTTGAATCACCCCTAGTTCCAACATCTCCTGCACCTCCTCCCTCAGGGTCTGTCTGACTCTCTCAGGCACCCTATAAGGGGCCTGCCTAATAGGCCTTTGAGGTTCTGTATCCACCTGGTGGTACACCAGGTTGGTGCACCCTGGTTTCCCAGTGAACATGTCCCCAACTTCCTGCAACACTGCTCAGATTTCTTGAACCTGGGTAGGAGATAGCTGCTGGGACATTGCTACCCCTTCCACTGAGGTGTCAGCTCGAGCCTCACTGAGGAGATCAGTCCCCAGATTTCCCTCAGACTCCTCCTGAAATTCACTGCAAATGCTCAGCACAAGGGCCTCCTTATCACTGTAAGGTTTTGTCATGTTAACATGGTACAATTTGTGCACCTGCCATCTGCATAGCAGTTCCACCATGTAATTAACATCACTTACCTTTCTTACCACCTTGTAGGGACCCTCCCAAGCTGCTTGCAGCTTGTTTTGTCTGACAGGAATGATAATCATTACCTGCTGCCTCACAGCATACTCTCTAGCTCGAGCATTCCTGTCATACCACACCTTTTTCTGTTGTTGGGCTTCTGCCAGGTTCTCTTGAGCCATGCCCATGAGTTCCCTGAGCCTTGTCCTGAGGTTTAGGATGTATGCCACAACAGACTCATTGTGAGACTCACATTTACCTTCCCACTCATCTCGAATTAAATCTAGATGTCCCCTCACCCTATGCCCATACAGCAACTCAAAGGGTGAAAAACCTGTGGATTCCTGAGGAACCTTTCTGTAAGCAAACAACAGATGGGGCAAATATTTGTCCCACTCCCTCTTAAACTGATCTGCAAATGCCCGTAGCATTGACTTGATTGTAGAGTTTATCCTTTCAACAAGACCATTAGTCTGGAAATGGTAGGGGGTGGTCTTCATGTGCTTCACCCCACAGGACTTCCATAGACAAGCCAGCAGGTCTGACATGAAATTGGCACCTCTGTCAGTCAGTATTTCTTTTGGGAAACCTACCCTGCTGAAAATCTGTAACAAAGCATTTGCCACCTTTTCTGCCTCAGTGGAGGACAGAGCCACTGCCTCAGGGTATCATGTAGCATAATCCACTACCACTAGGATATACTTTTTCCCTGCGGAACTTGGGGTACTCAGAGGACCTACAATATCCATAGCTACCCTTTGGAATGGCTCCTCAATCACAGGCAAAGGCATCAAAGGAGCTCTCACCTTGTCTCCTGCCTTGCCTACCTTTTGGCACTGCTCACAGGTCCTACAGTACCTTGTTACATCTCCGGAAATTCCAGGCCAATAGAAGTTTTGCATAATATGCCTCTTTGTACGTTTTATGCCCATATGACCTGCAAAAGGAGTATCATGAGCTATGGCTAGAAGCACCAGATGGTAGGCTCTAGGCACTACCAACTGCTGTACTCTCTCACCTTCTAACCCTACCTGAGATGTCCACTCTCTGTATAGTAACCCTTTGTCCCAGTATACAGATTCCCCCTTTCCTTGAGAATCAGGTGCCACCCTAGCTACATGCCTCAGGCCTTGCAATGTAGGGTCTGAGAGCTGAGCCTGTCTCAGCTCTCTCCTTGTAACCGTTCCCAGCTCCCCTTCCACAGGAAGTCTGGCATCCTCTGACAGTGGTGCCTCACTGTCAGCCTGGGTACTACTACTCACCTCTACCTTTGCAGTCACGCTGTCCAAAGGACCATCAGTACCCACAAGCAGCTGTGGCTCACCTTCAGTCTCACTGCTACAGAGTAGCACCCTCCCTGAAGTAACCACCTCAGCAGTCCGGGTTGCAAGTATGCGGTCTGTCTGGGACTCCCCCAGGCTACCAGACTCACATGCTTGTCTCCTAGCCTGACCGTGTGTAACTGCATAAGCACATAGTACTGCCTCATCCAAATCCTTCCCTCCCAGTACATCTGCAGGATGGTAGTTTAGTACCCCTGCTGTCTCAAGATAACCTACTATTGGCATTTTGTCTTTCCCACTTACTGGCTCCCTCACCTTTGGTCCCCCACCTTGCCTCTGTGGACACCTGAATGCCACATGGCCCCATTGGTTGCATTTAAAATATTCAACCCTAGCTCCTGGACGTGTACCTGGACTAGTGGCTTCCCCTGCTACTGGCAGATTATGTTGGGGCAGTCTGTGCTGCCCTCCATGGGTTCCTTTAGACCCATGAGCAGTACTGGGGTCCCCTTCCTGTGCAGGGCTGCCCTGCTTGCCAGGTATAGGTCTCCCTTCTTCCCCAACTCATCTGAAGTAGCACATTGTCTATCAGCTAACCAGATCCTCATGTCCTCAGGCAAAGTGCTAAGGGCTTGTATCCTCACCAAAATGTCTGCCAGCCCTTCAAAAGTGGTGACCTGACATCCACTCACCCACCTATGGAAATAAGTGCTCAATTCAGCAACATATTCACACACACACTTTCATCTGCCTTGCATCTATCCTCATGAAACATCTTCCTATACATTTCAGGTGTTAGCTTAAAACATTCTAAAAGACATTTTGTTACAGCAGTATAATCAAAACAGTCAGTGTCAGACATTTTTGATACAACAGTTATGGCTTTACCATGGAGTAAGGGGTTCAGGAACCGTACCCAGAGCCTTTGGTCAACTTCATACTGTTTACATACCCTCTCAAACATGTGAATGAAACTATCAAAATTATCCCCCTCTTTAAACTGTGGAAGAAATTTACTGACCTTTTGTGCTTCTGGGGTCCAGTTACTTCCTTCCCCATTACCTCCATGACTCTGGTGAAGAGTCAGCATCTCCTTCTCATGCTGCCTCTGCCTCTCTTGTTCCTCAGCTTGCAGATGTAACAGTTTCTCATTCTCCTCAGCCTACAAACATCGCAGTCTCTCATTTGCTTCTAATTCCACATGCCTGGCCTCCAAATCAAGTCTCTTTAGCTCCAGCTGGATTTTTAAGTCCACTGCAGAAAGGTTGAGCTGTCCATTCTCTGAGGGAATTATATCTCCACTGCCAGTCTGATTATCCTCCTGGATGCTATTTTCTGATGCAGCTGTAACCAAGGCTGCAGTCAGGTCTGCCTTAGTCAGGTTTCCATGCACCAGTCCCCTAGCCTGGCACATCTCCACCAGCTGGCTCCTTGTCAGCTTTCCATAATCATCTGAAGACATGCTGTCTGCTCACCCTGACTAACTAAGCTAACAAAAGAAATAAAACAATTGTGATCTGAACTCTGAGTATTCACTGCATGTTTGTTTTAGAGTGCAAAACACCTTCAAAGCTTACTGTACACAAGCTACAGGATTCACTCTACCCACACCACTACAAGCCAATTAGTATTTGCCAACTAATTAATATGTGATGTGGATATCCCACCTCTGCCAAACAATTAATATGTGAGGATATCCCAACCACTGCCACCAATTAATATGAGGATATCCCAACCACTGCCACCAATTAATATGTGATACCCGTGTCCTGGTGCAGCAATCAAGGAGCCTCAATCTTCACCACTAACACCAGAGAGGGCATCTCATATGAGAGGAAAGGCTAACAAATACACACAGTAAAGTGCAATTTCCCTTAAGAGCACACAGAGATCACAATCAGTCCGGGCCTGGTCGCTCCCTTGCTCCCCAGGTCCCCAATAAGACTCCCCACTGGCACAGCCATAGGGTCCAGTGCTCTGCCTAGATGGGCAAGCTAAAATCTCCAGCACCCTCTCTGTCCAACCAGTGCTTCGTGTCCCTGCCCAAGTAGCTGACACACACAAACTTAGAGATAAGAGTTTAAACAACCACACAGACACTTCTGGGGAAGGCTGGCACAGGTTCTCCAGCTATGCCCCTTTTACCCAGACTGTATGGTAGTAATTACTGCCACTATCCAGCTAATATTTATCACCTACTCAAAGGCCCTTAAAAGGGTGTCCAATTATTAATGTGCAATATTATTATTCAATTGGTAGTATAGCCCACGGCTAAAGCTATTAGAGTGGCTTTGTACAATTTTACCAAAGGCATGCAAGTACTCTTAAGAGCTTAAATTATCTCTACACAAAACCAGCCACAGTTAAAAGGTTTTAAAATATTTAATAATAAATAATTAAAACCACAAGACAATACTTTCTACTACACAGTCAGTGCTAGTCAAGAGTTCAGAGATCACACAGAAATACTTAAAATAATTCAGTAGTACAGTTCTGACATAACAGAAAAACACTTAGTCTAATCTTTTTCTAATTCCTAACTACTTCTAGGAGAAAACATAATTCTATCATACTACTTACATAAAGAGAGCATAAGGCAGTGCTGAGTTGGATGTTCAAGACAAAAATGCTGGTTCTCTCTGTTTAAATTGAAACTGCAGTGCTGATAAAACATTACATAATCTCACACTTTCATGGTGTTCCCAGGCTGACAGAAACTGCATTTACATTATTTTACACTTAGAGCAATAAAAGACATTCCATATGTAAATTCTGGTCATTAACTTTAGCCTTAAAACAATAGGCAGGAAGCCTCCATGTAACCCGGCCGGAGCCAAATTGTAAACATCAAAGGCAGCCATGAAATAATTTTAATTTCAAGGGACCAACAAAAAATGCTTGACTTAGCTTTTTTACAGCAGAGGGCAATGTTGCCACATTGTTTTAAGTTCAACATTTCACAGCACATTCTTTCATTTAAAAAAAAAAAGCTTGTAGTTCAACATTCATATTTACAAATGATAGAATTATCTGCACAATTCTAGCTGGCTAGGCTGGCAGCCTTCACCCATCTCTACCAGTCTTCCCAGAGAGAACAGAAGTTTGGTAACTGTAATTTGATCATTCAACATAGTCAACGGTTGCTTGTCATTTAGTTGTAGGAAAAATATCACCTAAAGGTAAGAAAGATAGCTGCATTGCATACTTCTCAACTTTCCAGATTTTTGCCTTGTATTTTTGATCTATTCCTCATACAATTTGTGATTTTCTAGCAAATCACTGAGGATTGAAGTCACTAAGTAATGACATGCATATCTGTTTCAGACTTCATATCCTTCAGAAAAATGCATGGCATTACAAATCTTGTTATTCTAGCAACTTTCGAGGTCTATAAGAGCAATATTTAAAATCTGCTCGTGTTTTTGGACATTTGACCCTTGATTATTTTAGGCCTTGTCCAGATTTCTAGCACTAAGAGGTTAAGAGACGGGGCTATAAGTCAGTTTAGTTAAACAACAACTTTGCTGATCTTCAGCTTCTTGGAATGTGGGGAATATAAATATAGTTCTGAAATGCAGAAATAAGAACATGTAGAAGTGCAAGAAGATGCTTCAAGAGGTGCTTGTGGTGACCTATAAATAATCACTACTGATGTAATTTCTATATGTGCACTCACAGTTATTGTCTCTGTATGGCATTTTTATGTTTCCACACAGTTGTGAGATTGTGGGATTGTGGATAGCACATTTAAGCAAGTGGGGTTTATAAAAAAAGAGAGAGAGAGAGGGAAAACTGAATTAGATTAAATTGTGTTTCAGTGAAAGTGCAATTCGACTATTTTGACTGCTTGAGTTTTCCTAAGACAAAATTATAATTCAACCTATTGTCCTGTAATCATCTGCACCCCCCCCCACACACACACACACATAGCTATCCCTCTACAAGCATAACACAGAAAGCTGTGTTTTTCATATTGACAGCTTTTATCACCACTGGTATCCATCGGGGAAGGGCTAAGGATACTAGCATGCCATGTGCTAATCACCACCTGACCACACCTCCATGCAGCTGTCTCAATAGTTGAGGCCTTGGGCATTGTCCATTTAGACTTGGTGTCTCTGACTTCACATAGCAAACAGTCAAAGTCTTCTCAGCAGTAGGTGTTTAACTCACCATGCTTAGAAGTCACCACCAGATATTTGTCATTTAACCCTTACTGCTTGTATGGGCCTTCTAAATCTATACAGTTGATGTCCTATCTAGTAAGCTGACCTCACCAGCTGGCAATCAGTTTGCAGCTTTTCCCCTTTCTTTACCTTAATGTCTGCAGCATATAGATTCAGATCTAATGACATGATCAAAAAGTCTGCCATTGACTTCTACCCAAGATAGTCTGATGCTACGTGCACTTATAAGCCCTGGTGTTTGCGAAATGCATGAACTGTAGGTAAGTCCAGGTTTACTGGGTTCAGATTTGGGAGGTAGTTGCTCCCAGTTTTGCCAAACTCATCGCCATCATGCTTCCATGAGGGGTGAAATCTCCTAATAAGACTACAGACTCAGTAGATGGCATTGTCTCAAAAGCCCTACCTGTTTCCTTCCAGAAGTCTGAATATAATATCATTTGCAGTCTTGTTATCCTGCTATGACTGCCCATGGTGAGCAGATCTAGGACGAGGAACCAGGCAAAAAATGTTCCACAGAAAAAATCCTAAGACTGATTTTTCACTATGCCTAAACTACAGTTACTAGGATGAGCCATACAAGCAAGCAGGCCTGTGGAGGTGTTTGCTGATAAGAACCCATGCTCAGGATAAATTGGCTTCCTGGAGCCATCTTTATAACTCCATCTGCAAGATAAAGACTGAGAGTTGGGTGCAATATGACAAAGGCATGGTTAGGGTGGGGTAAATGGGGCATCTGGCCTTGGTGCAAGGTGTTGGGGTAAATGTGATTGGCAGATACTGATGGTAAATGAATGCTGGTACTATATTTACAGTCATGCCTGAATCACTGAAGTGCTTTGTGTGTGGTATTATGAATCTGGCAAGGCACTTTTTGCACTTACATTAAGCAGATTGCTACTGCTTCAATGAAGAAGATTTTGTTTCTGGTCTTAAGCTTGGAGAGGACTTTTTTTGGTCCGTGTCACAGAATTGGGGGTGCCAGATCAGGGATCTGCAGAAGGCACCAGATAATATAGCTACAGTTCTGCAATGCCACCCTGTTAGTAGGCCTGAGAAGAACTCAGGCAACTTAAATGCTGGCAGTGGCAAGAAGGAACTTGCTCTGGTCCAAAAGGTGCAAACTGCTTGGCAATTATAGCTGAGCTCACCTCTCTGCAGATTGTGGGATAAGGAACCACATTTTTGAGTCAGGACTGATCTTTCTCACCTCCTCTGGAAATGATGTTCATGAAAAGCTCTGGGTAGGTGTGGCAATTCTCACAATCTCCGTCTGAGGGACGTGCTGTTAGTTTTTTTCAGTGGAGATGTTGGTTCAATGTGCCTGCTAGTCACAAACATAAAAAATCTCTGACACAGAATCTGCACAAATTTATAATAAGCACTTTGTTTTAATAACATGATGAAACCATATGTAGCCAGAATATGTAAAAGGGACTTGCATATTGCAAATACTCTGTAATTTTTCATAACAGCTACATGAATTTCCACTATGACTAAATGATATGTTTACACACTTCTACATCCTTAACACCACATGTTGCAGCTATAAAATGTGTTCAGGACAAATATTTGTCATTTAACCCTGGTGAAAAGTTACCAGCAGTCATCAAAACCCACAGCCATATTGTAATAACGTGTGTGTGTGTGTGTGTGTGTGTGTGTGTGTGTGTGTGTGTGTGTGTGTGTGTGTGTGTGTGTGTGTGTATATATATATATATATATATATATATATCTATATCTATATATATAAATATATATATATTTTTTTCTGAAATGCATTAAGTCATGAAGGAGTTTTAGCGTACTTGCACTGAACAACTTTTACATAGTCAGATTAAATTTCAGTAACTTGTTCTGTAATATGAGCACTTTGAGGCTTGGAAATATAAATATCTTTCCAGAATAAAATGCACTATAATGTTGCACCATTAAATAAACAACTAAACTTGTTCTACATGTGATAACCGCTCTGTATTCCTTTGAATATTCTCTTACTGTTGGCCATATAAAAGGAAACCCAAATATTATTTTGCTCTTGATACAAAATCTGAATGATTATTACCATTAGGTGGCACCAAAGAGCCACCTTTTTTTTTTTGTTAACAGTTATTTGGCTCCTTTGACTGGTAAAGTCATAGGTTCATAGGTGTGTACTAGGCTAATGACAATGGGGCCTTTACAAGCCTAGCCCATAGAAGTGCCCTGACATTGTGCCACCCGTCTAATCTCTTAACCATTTTAGGTCATTCCAATGATTAATAAGAATGTTAAGAATATTAACAACTTGAAAGCATTACATGGTAGGTGTGGTACACTGATTTTATAGTAGCCCCAAGAATTCAAAAACAAATAGTGCCTTGCATCAGGTAGAATTGTACAATGAGTGATGGCACACAGAGTGGGACTAATTCAGAGACTCCGGTACTGCTGTTGTGTAAGAACTTGAAATTGCTCAGTCAACATCATATGCTAATGACTGTATAATGATATGGAAATAAGCAAAATTATGTTATGTACCATCTCTGATTAAAGGTGTCAACAACCCTACTCCTCAAATTCCCATATGTTCACCATTCAGCCTGTACCTACACAAACCATAAAAAAAGCTTTTGGAAAAACTAAAACTTACTACTTTACACCAGAAAACCATCCATCTGGATGCATAAAAATAGCAGCTGAAGTCTAAGCCTATCCCAACTCAATACTAGTTAACAGGTCACTTCTAGAAAAATGTGTAGCAGTTCTCTGGAAGAAATCATACATTTTATCCCTTCACAACGAAGGAAAATCTAGAGACTTTTCTAACTACAGACCACTTACTATCCTGTCTACCCTGTTCAAAGTCCTTGAAAAATGCATCCACTATCAACTCCTGAAACATATCACTGAAAATCACCTACTTTCTCCAGGTCAGCATGGCTTCTTTCTGCACCATTGAACAATCACTACTCCGCTGAGGTTTGTTAATAACATTAATGTCGACAGAAATGAAGGCAACCTAGTCTTATCACTCTCTGTCGATCTTCCAAAGGCATTTGATACTGATTTACATCAACAGCTACTAGAAAAGCATTCCTTGTGTGGTCTCAGTTACCCATCCCCACAGTGATTTCATAGTTACCTAACCAATAACGAACATCAGTGAAATGGCAAGTTGGGTCTTCTCCTTTCCTGTAACTCCCAAACCAAAACAGCACACAAGTATGGCAACTGTTCCCGGCCAATATAGTAGAACTCAAAAAGAAAAAAATGGCCAGCACAAATGGCTTATTCTGCTGATAGAAATACTACAGGATATCACACATGTGTGATTCGATTAAACAGTTTGAGGGTCAACTGTCTTACAATTTGAATTTTAAAAAACTCAGTAGTGATTTACTAAGTTTAGAGGAACAACTTAAAGAGAGGACGAAAAATAAATTTTTGAGGGATCTTGTTGATTATGAGAGTGGGGATCCATTCTCTAAAAATCAGGTTAAACATGTTAGATTTCAACAACCTTATAAATATGTTTCTAGGAAAAAGCGTCCACACTCTATTCTTAAGAAAATGCCTTCTATGGGTTATAATACCTCTGGAGATGACTCAACTTCTGCTCTTGAGTTCGATGCACAATGCACCACAGGATCCCCGACACCAAAAAGAAACAACAATGTCCCTTTAGACAGAAGCAAAAGTGGGGAGGTAGGAATCAGAGAAGGGTTGGACAACATGGAAGGGCTATTGAGAATGTTTGCTCAGAAATAACTAATTCGAATGTGTTAAATAATTCTTCTTGTACTTTGTCACCTGTACACATTAATATTTTGAATAAAGGACTAACTTTTATACCTGACTTTTTTGTTCCTGAGGACAGTTTTGCTAATGATATTATAGATTTTTGCAGAACTCTTAACCTACGATTATTTTTTCAGGATAATTATTCCAATAGGGTCCAAGATGAAGTCAGGTACCATAAGTCTACTTTTACACCACCTATGACTTCTAATTTTCAAATGTTTCAGAACAGTGTACTTAGGGACATACATTTCTATTCTAGGGAGTCTGGTATTGGATCAAATAATCTCTCAAAGATTGAACTGAAATATATCAAGGAATTGGCTGATGACCATAGTTTGGTTATATTGTCTGCAGATAAAGGTGGGGCGGTTGTAGTACAAGATTGGTCTCAATACCATTCTGAAGCTTTGAGGCAACTTTTGGATGGATGTTATTATACGTGTTTACCTCTCAATCCGATCCCCTCCTTTAAGAAACAGATTGATGAATTTCTTTCTTTAGCCAAGGATGAGGGAATTATTTCAAACCATACATTTCACATTTATCTGTGCCATCCCCCTTTCTCAATATATCTGTTTTCTCCCTAAAATACATAAAGACCCATGGAATCCCCCAGTAGGCCTATTTTATCAGGAAGAGGCTGTTTAATGGAACCATTGTCTCAGTTTTTAACAAAATATCTTAAACCCCTTTTGAAGTGGGTACGTGCCCGTATACAGGACACAACTGAATTTCTTCAGATTATTTCTGAATCACAGCCAGAACCGGAATGGTTACTCTGTACTCTTGTCGTAACTGCCCTCTATACTAACATTCCTAATTGGGCAGGTATTGATGCTTTGGAATATTGGCTTTCTAAATCTAGTTTATATTCTCCTGGGTTTAATATGCTATTGTTAGGATTAGCTGAACATGTCCTTACAAAAAATGTATTTCTATATCGTGATGCATGTTACCTTCAAATTCAGGGTACAGCTATGGGGGCTTCTTTTGCCCCTATATATGCCGATTTATTTATGGCATATATTGAAGAACAGATCATTTACGATAGTTCTCACAATATATTTTTGGAGGACATGGACATATGGAGGAGGTATTTGGATGATTGCTGGTTGGTGTGGAGATCAGGATCTGAGTATCTTCAAGATTTTGTTAACTATTTGAAGGAAAACAAGTGAGGAATACAATTTACGGTGAACTACAGTAAGGATAGTATCACATTTTTGGATGTATTAGTAACCAGGCAAATGGATAACACCTTGAGTTCTGAAGTTTACCGTAAATACCCTGAGAACGATTCCTTTCTCCACACCACCAGCTACCATCATCCTCGCATATGTAAAAATATTCCAAAGTCTCAATACATGAGAATGAAGCGTATCTGCTCAAAGGAAGTTTCATACGATATGTACAGGGATGACCTTACTTCCCGGTTTTCGCAAAGGGGTTATAAATTGGGACATATATTACATGCTAAGAACACAGTGGATTTCCTCCATAGAGACTCTCTCCTGGAATACAAAATTAAGCCTCAGGAACAAGAGCCAGTGGTACGCTTTGTTACCACTTATGGTAGGAACTCGGGTGTTCTAACTAATAGTGTCCAACGACATTGGAATATTCTCATGGCGGATAATAAACTATCTGGAATTCTGAATAATAGATGTCAGATTACTTATAGGAAGGGCAGGAATTTGGGCTCTATTTTGAGTCATTACAAACGAGAACACAGGCATGATATTCCACAAGTTCAATCCACCTTACAAGGGGACCATTTGGTCGGTTGTTTTCCCAGTGGTCATTGTGTTTACTATCCAAAGGTTTGTAAGACTAAGGATTTTAGCAGTAAAAATACCAGTGAGGTCTATAGCATTTCTTTTTTTGCTAATTGTCAAACTGATTGGGTCATTTATCTGGCCATGTGCAGTTGCTCTGCATTTTATGTTGGCCAGACTTCACGTCCAGTCAAGTTTAGGATTGCAGAGCACCTTAGTGACATTAGGCATCAGAGAATCACAAATGCTCTTTATAAACATATTGTTGTACATAATAATGCATCCTTTTATTTTACAATTATTGATCGGATCAGGGGCAGTAGATCCATCAAGTTGGGATGGCATAAGACCTTTAACAATATGGAGAAAAAATGGATTATTAAATTGGGGGGGGGGTCTTTTCTCCCCCAGTTTGAATGAGCACCTTTTAATACTAATTGTATTAATTAATTAAGCCTCAACTACTGGCTATTTAAGAGACTGGGATGTTTCATTTGTTACATTTGCACTGAAGAAGGCTACTTTTCTCTTAACCAAAACTGGTTTGCCTAATATTCTCTTTGTTATGTGCTTTTTAGCACAATATTAAAAGTTATTTAATTCACCACAGTCTGCTGGTCTGTATGTTTTTTGAACTGTATCTTTTGGGACCTTGCAGTTGCTGTACAGGCAAGGTGCTGTCTTACTTTCTGTAGGATGTCAACATCACTCAGGGAGTTAATAATAGCTCCCAACTTGCAATCATCTGTGAACTTTGTCAGCCAGAGTCCCTTCATGTTGACCTGGACTTCAGAGAAGTAGATACCAAACAGGAGAGAACCCAGGACTGAACCCTGTGGGACTCCATCCGTGACTGGTCGGCAGTCTGACTTAGAGTCAGATACTTTCTCATTGTGGGTTCTACCTGTGAGCCATTTTGCAACCCACATAGTGATATAGGGGTTGATGCCTAGCTTAGTGAGTTTTTCTATGGTTCCTGAGTGGGGAATGGTATCAAAGACCTTGGCCAGATCAAGGTAGACTGTATGAACCACCTTGCCTTCATCCACAGCTCTGGTGACTGACTCAAAGAATTGAGCAGGCATGATCTACCCTTCACAAAACTAAACTGTGTGGGATCCAGAGTTTGGAGATTCCCTATATCCTTGTTTATTAGGTCCATGATGATGCATTCCATAGCTTTGCATTTCAGACTCATCAGGCTAATGGGGTGATAGTTCCCAGGGTCTGTAGTCACTCCTCCTTTGTGGGGAGGGACGACTGTAGCAGTGCACCATTTGGTAGGGACAAAACCTGAGGTGAGGCTGTGATTGAACAGTACACAGGTGAGGTGCCAGTTCATTCTGTAGTTCATGTAGAACACAGCCAAGGTTATTGTCAGGTCCCATAGAAGCTGTATTTTTGGCCTTGGACAGTGCTGTTTTAACCTGTGCAGCAGTAATACTGGCTGCCTGGCAATTTACTGGTATTGTGACTGGTCCCTTGGTGGGGAGGGGTAAATTTGGCACTGACTCTGTCGGCCAGTATATTGGCAATATCTGTTGGCTCAGTAGAGGAGGTACCATTGTGCTGTAGCTCAGAGCAAATCTGGGTATTGCCATGGAGATTCTTTATTTGACTGTAGAAGGCCTTGTGGTTGTCTTTACTATCTGCTGCAATTCTGTTTTCATAGCTAGCTTTAGAGGATTTGATGAGGGATCTCAACTTTTTTTTTTGAGGATGATAAGTTTTTCTAGTCTTGTGGCTTCACCTTATTCCACATCAGTTTCCTCCTACTGTTGTAGAGTTTATTTATGGTAGAGTCCACCAGATTGGCTTCCTTTTTTTGGAGGAGAGTATCTTGGTTCTATTAGGTTATGTTGAGATCCATGTATTTGTGTACGTGTTTGTACAGTGCATTGGTGTATGATTCGGCAGTCATGCAACTGATCTCCATTTGCATGGGTGTAGTGAAGTTAGCCACCTCTGTTTTTAAGAGCCCAAAGTTTGATTTGGAGAAGTTTTTCATGGTGGTTACCTTTGCGGGGGTGGGAGGGATGTGGATTTTACAATGTGATTAGTTTGTGGTCAGATCTAACCAGGGAAGAGTTGACTATTGGTGTAGAGCAATAGTAGAACAAGCTGGTCCAGGGATTGGAATAAATGAATTTAAGTGTATTGGTACATGAGTAGTTTTCCCAGTTAATGGAGAGATAGTTGAAGTCACCCAGTATGAGAGTGTTAGGTTGGACCCTAATATTCTCCAGGGTGCTAAGGAACGTGGAGTGTGAGTCTTGGGAGATGTTTGGGGATCTATAGCAGGCTATGACTTGAATCGCTGTCTTACCCAATGTTAGCTGCACTTGAAGTATCTCAGATGCGTTATGTTGGGCTACCAGTCTGGAGGTGTGGGCATCCATTATGAATATGGAAACACCACCACCTTTGGAGCAAGGTGTTGAATAAGTTATAGCCTGGTAGTGCAGGGGTGCTTTCTGCTGCCTTGAACCAGGTCTCTATTATGGCACAAATGTCAATGTTCTCCATTTTAAAGAGTGCTTCAAGTGAGTGCATTTTGAGATTTAGACTTCTAGCATTGAGCAGCATGACCCTCAGATTGCATTTGTTTGTAGCTGTTACAGTGGTAATTTGGTCTTTGGAACACCACATAAAAAGGTACTATAGGGGTGGCAAGAGCCTTGGCCAGTATCTGGGAGGCCAGGGGTGACAGATGCAGTCTACCTCTGGCAAAGCATTGAGGTCTATCAATCATGTCATCCTAGGCAGACAGATACTGGATCCCCTTAGAATGACACCAGAAACTTAGCCAATTGTTGGAATCAATCATTTTCTGCTTGTAGTGTGGTTTCATTCTAGGTGATGTTAAGATGCTGCTCAGGGCTAGGGTCATACCCGCCTGGGCTACATAATCTGAGAGCTCCTCCATGTCTCTTTTCAAATAAACCCGAGAGGTACATCCCAGGTCATTCACACCCACATGTACAATGATAGATTCATATTTGTACCCGTTGTTGAGGGACCTGCATGCATGCATTATGTGGCAGATCCTGGCGTCTGACAGGCAGCTGACTGTTGCTGTCTTCTTATTCAACCTAGTGAATGTGAGATCAGTGTGCCTCACTATCGAGTCACCTATGACTAGTGTGTTGGGTATGCTGTTTTGCCTTAGGGGCGTTGGTTGAGTGGCACACTGTTTAGAAGAGTTATATGTCTCATGATTAGTGTTGTGTTGTGGTTGTTGAGTGCATTTCTGCCTTGGAGGTCTCTGCTGTTTGTGTAAATTTTTATTGAGAGCCTCTGTGACGGTGGGTGTGCAGTTTGTGTTTTTATGTGAAGGCAGTGCTGGTGTGTGTTCTGAAGGGCTATGTGTTCCATGTGGTGTAGTGTGGTGCAAGTGTTGACCTTCTCTTCTTGACCAGCTGTTTCGGTCTTGGCTGGAGAGTGCGCGGCTTCCAGTTTGGCTATATAAGTGCATCTCTCGCAAGTCTGAGTGTTGGGAGGTAAGAGGAGAGGGTTGTTAGTGTACATGAGGCAGTTGCTACATTGCCTCAAGATGCCCAAGTTCACCAGGTTAATAGGAGAAAGCACAGGGAACTGACCTTTATACAAGCCTGGAGGGGTAGACATTAATAATAAGTACTGGACTTGTTTCCTTGTAGAATGTTTAGTGCTGGTAGCACTTTTGTGTGCTACAACAATTGCTACAAGAAGTCTAGTAAAGTGCTAGACTAATAAGCTAGTAAAAGTGCAGAAGAGGAGAGAACTAGCAGATCTAAGGGAAAAATTAAAGAGCAGAGTTTGGCACTGCTCAGAAGCTAACAAACAGTCCTGGATACAGCAAATCTGTATCTGGAGTAGACTAGTTACAGGAAAGGCAGGAAAAGTGCAAATGCGGGCTTTTAAACCAGAAAGTTGAAAGAGATGGAAAAACTGCCCAAACAACCAATATACTACAATTTCTGGGCCAGAAACCACTCTCATTGTGGTAGATAGGCTACCTAGTGCTTACCACTCCCACTGATAAGCTATAAGGCTTCCCTCCAACACAGAAAGGCTTGGGAGGCTTAGAAGCTTACAAACAGTCCTGGATACAGAAAATCTATATCTGGACTAGACTAGTTGGAGGAAAGGCAGAAAATGTTAGAATTTTTTTTTTTTAGTAAAGTGGAAATGGAGAAAGGAGGAGCAGCAGATAATTCAAAGTTAAGAAACTAAGTGGGTTGGCCTTCTCAAATGTTCTGTCTGTGTTAGGTAGAATGAGCTAATGACACTTGACTGGGAGGAGTGTCCCGGGTCAAATTTACAGTAGGGGTGGGCAATTGCAAAGCCACCAAGTATAAGAACAGGATACCAATAGGGAGGGAGGATAGGAAACTAAATCAGTTAAATGATACAACACTTGGCAGGAAATCAGAACAAACAAACAAACAAACACAAACAGATGTTTAACAAAAGGAACACATTTCCAGTTAATACCTCACACACAGTGAAACTAGCTAGAAAAGATTTCCAAACAGTGTGACAGAAAAACCTTATTTATCAGGCCCTGTGAGGCAGACAATTTTACTGCAACCATGCAGATTAGTTTATAGCTATAAAATACAGTAAAAAGTATGCAGCAGACAATAAAAGTGCTATAAATATCTATAATAAGCAATAACTAGTAAAAATAAGCTAAAAACAGGATGCTTAATGTTATATATCACAGATCAGAGTTTTGCTCAGTGCCCTTTTTCCTCAAATTAGCTCTGTGTGAAATGGCAGAAACACTCACAAGGTAACTTCTTAAGTAACAGAAAGTTGAAACCTGAAACAATGTTAAAGAAAAGCTCAAAAGAACCAATGAGGTGCTTACTCCAAGCCGTAGTCCAGGTAACCCCAATAAGCCAATGACCATAAACACTACACTCTCACTGAAATGCAAAAATGGCTTTTGCTAAACTAAGATGGCCTGGGCTGGAACATGTACTCAGACACACAGCCTCTGCAAACAACAACTAGGCCCAGAACACAAGCCTGAATATGGACAATGCTACAGCTACTATCTACACTACCTAGGCAGGAAAAAGTTCAGAAATGTTTATCATAGCAAAAAAACAGCATTGAGCCTTTAAATGAAAGTTTTAAACAGATAAAGGAGCAAGAAAACTCTAGAGAATTATTTTAACTGCAAACAAATCAGTTATATGATACACTCCTTGGCAGGAAATCAGAACAAACAAACACAAACAGATGTTTAACAAATAGAGAACATTCCAGTTAATACCTCACACACAGTGAAACTAGCTAGATTTACAAACAGTGCGACAGTAAAAACCTTATTTATCAGGCCCTGTGAGCAGACAATTTTAGTGCAACCATGCAGATCAGTTTATAGCTATAAAATACAGTAAAAAGTATGCAGCAGACAATAAAAGTGCTATACATATCTGTAATAAGCAATGACTAGTAAAAAGAAGCAAAAAAACAGGATACTTAATGTTATATATCACAGATCAGAGTTTTGCTCAGTGCCCTTCCTCCGATTAGCTCTGTGTGAAATGGCCTCAGCATCTTTCTTTACTATACCTCACTTACTCATATAGAAGCCATGGTGGTGCAGCGGTAGCGTTGTTGCCTCACAGCAAGAGGTTCTCCCGTTTGATTCTCGGCTGGAGCGCCTTCTGTGTGGAGTCTGCATGTCCTCCCCGCAGTCGAGTGGTTTTCAAAAGACGTGTAAATGGGTGTGCCTTTGTTGAAGGTTGGGCATCAGGCTGGTACCTTGGCACCATAAAAATCTACTGCCAATCATTGGCGGACCGGAGTTCCACTGTGGTGACCCCTAACCGGGAAAAGCCGAAAGAAGAAGAACAACCTCACCTACTCATATAATAGGTTGAAAAAAATTGCAATGTTATGATACCTCCAACATTGTATGCCTATCATGATGTACCATTTCTAACCATACATTTGTAATAACTGTTTTATTATGGAGTTTGTATTTCTTTTCTCATATTATGCATTTTGTATGCACTTTTAATGTAACATATATTTGACTTGAACTCTGCTCCATGGGCATCTGTTGAAAAGGGGTTAATTGTAGCCTAGTCAGCACTCCCCGGTAAACAAAAGCAAATAATCATCCTAAATAAAGGTAGGCAGCATGGTGCTGAGATCCATAAACATATAAAATTGCATGATGAGTCATGGTTGCCAGTAGATTTCTTGGTGGACAGGGAGAGATACCATGCTATGATGCTGTTACATACAGCAGCAGCAGCCATAGCTGAGCAGTAAATGTTAGAGGCCAATGTCACAGCTAGAGTTCTAGCAGGACACATTGTTGCCCTTCACATCACAGGTGTATCTGCCTGTGCCAAAATTACCATCACATCCATGAGAGGGATATGCTTCACCAGTTTAGTGTGGACAGAGATACTATATGAGAGCTGATATACATGTGCTGTCCTGACATAGAATCATGTGGGATACATGGAAAAGTGATCCATGTGAGCACTAGGGTATGTTTAGCTCTGACCTACAGCTATCATCAAGGATACATTAATATATCCCAGACATCTGGCTCACATATACTACACAAGTTTCTTCATGTGATACTGCAGCATGTGGAGAACATAAGTGATTTTAAGGACCACAGAGGAGAGAAACAACACTGTGGGAATTCTATTAAATAGCTTGTTTTCTTGATGTTCTAAGGGGTATTGGTTGCACCCATATAGCTAATTAGGCCTCACCTAGTCCACATGGACAACAGTACATCAAATGGATTGGTTTCAACTCCATCAGCTGCTAGTTGGTGTTCAACATACAGAGCAGCATATACAATGTGTTTGAGTACCATTCAGGTAGTTCCCATAATTCCTACATCTAGCACCTGCTCAACTTATACCAGTAATTTGTGTGAACTGCCTTCCTACACTGACATCTTACTGGTGGTGCAGGATATGCTGTGCAGCCACAGCTCATGACATTGATATGAAACCTACAGTGCATGGCTGAGGTAAAATACAACTCTGCACTGTCACAGATACAAAATAATGTCAAGCCTATGTTTGGATTGAAAGGCCTGCTTTTACTGCCTAGATTCCTGCATTGGTTCACTGCAGTATGCTATCAAAACTTCCAGCATGATATCTGCTGTCTGTACAGTGCTGCAAAACATGATTGCTTGGAGACAGCTACAGTAGGGGATTATCATCAGAGGATCAGACCAGAGCCAGCAACAGAAGAAGTGGTCATTAAGGAGCTTTTGGGAATACCAGCTACAAGGAAAGCCCATGAGAGACACATGTAGTTACAATATGCTGAGGCAGTAGCAAAGAGGTGGTACGTGGTCCACAACTAGGGGACCAGACTGTAGAGAAGAAAAATTAACACTAATGTATGCAGTACTACATCCAGGCTATGCTATACTGTGCATTTACTAGCCATGTTGTGCATCAGACATCACATACCCAGGTGACACAGCTATAAGGGAAGGGTACAGCAGTTGTCATATGTGCAGGTAAGGAGAGACACAGTGACAGAAATCAGCAATGGGCAAATGTGGAGTGGGAGTTTACTAAGTATGTGATATGGCCAGAGGATTGGGGAGAGCTAGGTATATTGTGAAGGGAGAGGTTGGTGATGCTGGACAGGGGTAGGTACCCAGTGGTATTGGGTACATGTTCAGACTGTGTGCCAAGAGGCACCACTCCTGCAAGTACAGATGCACTGTTTGCGTTTGTGTAACAGATGCTGAAGGATGCAGATCATGGACATCCCTAGTCATGGGTGTGTCCCCTCCAAGAATGGCACTGGCACCAACACCCAAAACATCAAGTGTTCCAAATAAGACATTTTATTCTAAGTAAAATAATAAAAGCAAAGTCAAGCACAGAGATAAGCTTTCATCACAATCAAGGTCATCAGATCTATTCAGCATCAAAAGATGATCTATATGTAAAGGAAGCCATCAGTTAAACAGTCACTCGTCTTAATTTTAAAACACTTTTTCAATCATGGGTACAGCAGTAGCATGGGCAGTGAATATTTGTGCACCTGAGGTAGGTGTGCCAGACATGTTCTGTTCATTTATGGTTTCTGGTAAGGTGGAGGTAGGTCCAACAGTCAACAAAGTTGTGTCACTGGATGTGAGGTGTGGCGCACACTCCATAATGACTGTTGCTGACAGCATCACTGTGCCTCTAACTGTGCTGCAGTAAGGCCATCAGTGTCCAATGCAGTATGACATCAGACAAGTCCTGTTTCATGGTAGAGGACTCTACAGCATCAGTAGCTGTGAAAGAAGACAGATAAACACCCATGTATGACATACCAATGTGTGACAATTCCAGCACACTGTTATATATCAATGTTACCGATCCATACCTCTCAACCTCTTAGAGCAAGAAATATGGACAAAGCTAAAAATAAAAGTGGGACAAAGGCTCAAAAATATGGACAAATTTAAATATTGCTCTTACAAACCTAAAAAGTTGATAGAATAATAGGTTTTGTATTAACATGAATTTTCTGAAGGGGATGAAGTCTGAAACTCAAATGTCTGTCATTATTTTCTAACGTCACTCTTTAATGATGTGTCACTATTTTGCCAGTATACCACAATTTTATGAAAAATGGACAAAAAATATGAGGCAAAAATCTGAGCATTCTGGGTAAATTTGTACAGTTGAGAGGTATGCTGATTACAGCTATACAAAGAAGGCAAACACTCATAACTTGAGTATTATGCCATTGTGTATGCATCCAGGATGTGCCTGTAGACAGGAGAGGACCTAGCTTTGTTGAACATCCCTTCGTTTATGGCACATGCATGTCTTTAAAACATATTACTGTCATGCGCTAATACCAGCCAGATTCAGCACCAACAGAGATGCATGAGGGCATATCCAGCTAAGCTTACACATTCAGCCCTCTGCCCAGTATCAAATTCCATTCTATCTCCCTAGACAGGGACAATAGATACTCCTTTGTGGTAGTCAGGGCGGTCTTCAATGGGGACCCACACCCATGGACATCCTCTCCTGTGCAGAGACATAGACCTTCTGGTAGGTCTGCAAAATCATGCTGATGATCCTTTACTGCACCTAATAGACTGCACTGTTGTGGCCATGAATACCATTCACATCTCCCACCAGCTCACCTCATACATGGTCATTTTTATTGTACATTGTTCATGCTTACAGAGGGCCTGCAATAGCACTTCCATCTCAGCCTGGGAAGCCTTCTCTAGGTACTTTCCTTTCTTCGGTGCCACATCCAGCCAGTAAATGTGGACATAGAGCTATGACTTGACATATCATATGTGCAGATTATGTTGTGGTATGCACACACTCATGTAGCAGTTCTGCTACTATTATATGCAACCTCTACCATACTCCTCTATCAAATGGCAGGTTATCATAGCATCTCAATATGGTTGCATAGGGATAGACCATGTTGTGTCATGTACTTTGTCAGCAGCCTATGCATATCTGTGCACAGTAAAGCATGGCCAAAATATTCTGTTCATATTTACACCAGCACAGTATCTGCTAAGTATTCTGGTCCCACCTCTTGTTCCATATATGATAAAATTATACAAACAGTATGCATTGCACCACATTCATGTGTGTCAGTACTGCTTTACAGTGCTCATACGTATGTAGTTAATCCCCTCACATGCATATGACATGCATCTCTCTTACCTATCACACTACATCCTTCTGCAATCTGCAAAACACTGTGGTAATGTACAACAGAGTTCCATCATGCATCTTCCTGTCTCCATCAACCCCTACCTGCAAGTATATGTGGCTCACCATCCATGTTGCTTCCACTGTACCACCATGTTGCTTCCATTGTATGGAAAGCCTTCTACATGTCCCACCTCATAAGTAAGGGTATCTCATCCAGGGACAAGGAGGTCATAACATCCTTGTATTCTTGCCTTATAAGGCCCATTATTGAGTACAATGCCCTTTTCGGCATGTACCTCACAAAGCACATGCAGAAGCTGGAGAGACCACAGAGGTTCCTCAATAGGAGAATCCAGGGTCTCAAACATCTACCCTACACAGATATGCTAAAAGCCCTAGCCCTCTACTCAGTTTCATACAGATTCCTCAGAGGTGACCTCTGTCTGGTATACAAGGCGATCACAGACCCCACCTTGATGGGACTGCTGCATATCCGCAAGTCAAGCTCCACTTGAGTAACCTGCACACACGGCCTCAACCTGGTCTGTGACATCAACAAGACTTGTTGGTGGGACAGATTTGTGTCCTAGAGACTCCCCCATCTATGGAATAGACTACCTCTCCACATCAAGTAGAGTACCTCTTTACCCCCTTTTTAAGCACAAGCTGAATAACTGCATGGGAAACAGAAAATATACCCCTGGGATTCCACCCATGTCCTTGCTGGACAGGGGCATTGAGTGCTAAGTTGTTTAAACATGGGTTGAACTCTTGGGCTGGCTTATAAGCGCCTCAGAGCCAATAGCCTAATAACCTCCTATGATCCTATGATCCTCCCTCAAACAACAACAAATGAGCTCTAATATTATGCACACATTGTCCCCACATGTCACTGTTTCATGTACATTTAGTAAAGCAGATGCAGACTGGTCTTTTACTGTCTTGAGTGAATTCTGTAATTTTCTCTACTAGGTTCACTGTTTTTTCAACAAATTTATGTAGCTCAGTGAGTGTTACTGTTGTACCCATGGCTGATTTTACTACCCATTTGCAAAGGTCTTGGCATGGCAGTTATGTAAATGAAGGAAATTAAGGTAAATATCTTTGAATCACGCACTAAATGTACAGTATACATTTTAACCCAGGACAATACAATGAGGAATGTGCCTTGAGTGTGCACATGCTTAAAAGACTGCAAAGTTCAATGGGAATGTCTGGGAAGTTCTGCAACCCTTACAGAGCCATTGATTTTTTAATCAGCCTCATAACACCAAGGGGTGCTATAGAGTAACCATGGACTGTGATAAGGGTTTTATTTGTTACATACATTTAGGCCAGTATGTGTTTCACCTCCCATAATGCCACTCTGGCATGCCATTGGGCAATGTGTGTTATATAATGACATACTCACCCTAAATGGCATAATCTTCTCAGATCTAGTGGACATTGCCAATATGCTGGCAAATACATTTAATACAAATTTCACTCCTGAGGTGACTATCCAAAGCCATATGATCGCTCTAGCTCTCAAAGCTACCACCATCACTAAAAACCATGAACTGAAAGTGATGTCCAAATTAAGGACACTTCCTCCATGGCACTAGATAATATATTGGACTGTTTGTTAAATAGCTGTAAACATGCCCTGCTGGAAATTCTCCATAAGTTCTTTAACCTAAACCTTGCTACAGGCTCAGCCCTGGATGCATGGTGTACAGTAGTGCTGATACTTCCCATAAACGTTGCACTACAATTGATCCTGGAAACTATAGACCATCAGCCTGACAAGTCTCATTTGTACAGTCATGGAACACATTATAACAGACTTGATTAATATAGACATTAAACATCTCACTGGGCTCAATCCACAGCAATTTGGTTTTGTAAAGGCAGGAAAACTTCTTTAAAAATGTGACAAAAGCTGTTGACAGTGGCCACACAATACACACAGATTACCTTGATTTGGTCAAGGCATTTGACAATATCTTCCAAGCTAGCAAAATTAACATGGCATTGCAAAGAGAACCCTATGTGGTGAGATGGATAGCAAATTGACTGAAAGACTGAACCTACATGATGCAGATAGAAGGGGAAGCATCCAACAACAGGTGACCAGTGGTGTAGGACAGAGCACAGTGCTAGGGCTGTTCTTGTTCGGTATTTACTTTTCTGACCTAAGGAATAAAAACCAAGACCTATGGCTAACAAAATCTGAGGATGTCTAAAAACTGGGAGTCATTGTGAAATATCTTTCTTTTTAATTGACAACTCTTTCATCAAGTGCTGATTGATCAAAAAAATGGTCAAAACAACTATTGGTGAACTTCAGAGATAGGGTTTATACACGTGGGCTAGCGTCACTCCATGTGGGGGGATACCCCTACACCACCCCTAAACATAAATATACCTACTAATATATTTTGCATCAGTGGAAAAAAAATAAAATTCCACTGTAAGCTAAAGTTTTTTTGCCCAAATTGTTTTGATCGCTCAGCACTTGCTGTAACAGCTGTTGATCGAATTACATGTTCCTGACACAAAAGCTCTTCTGCAGGACCATATAAATTTATAAATGTCTGGTGTGTTAAAAATGGGCTTAAATTAAATGCTAAAAAAATTAAACATTGACACATTTGACAGACAAAGCATCTCCTGGCATAAAGAATTGACAATATCCCACATGAAAATAAAATATGTAGATAGACACCTGGGAAATTGTGCTCAAATTTAGCTCTCGTTTGATCACCATGTAGCAGTGGTTATCAGGAAATCCTTCTACTTGTCGTAGCTAGTCACTAAGAGAATATCATCTAAATATGTTGTCCCCTTGTATTCAGCTCTGATTGCACCAAGTATAGAACACAACACATCCTTTGTGATGTACCTCACGAGATGTATCTAACAGCTGGAAAAAAACAGAGGTTCTTAAGAAAGAGAATCACAGGCTTAAAATTCCCAAGCTACCAGAAAACGCTAGAAGCATTGCGTCTCTTTTTTGAGTCTTACAAACTCCTCAGGAGAGACCTGTGCTTTGCCTTCTGAGCAACTAGAGACCCAGTAGTTCAGGATCTCTTGTACCTTCGCAAATCAAATAGTCCCACAAACAGGAGAAAAAATCTGAACTTGCGTCAGAATATCAATAAAACAAGGTGGAGAGAGTTTCATTACTCATCCTCTCCCTTGCCTCTGGAATAGCACCCCCACCTTTTAGATAAAGCAGTTTGATACACTATCTTCCTTCAAATGTGACCCAAATACTTGGGTGGTTGTTCATAAAAACATCCTGGGCTTGACTGTGCTGGACCTCCTTGCATGAGAGAGAGGTAGAGCTTAGGGAGGAAACTTGCAAAACATAATAGTTGCAAGACTCAGTAAGCTTCAATGTCCCATGATTCCTATAATAAAAAGGCAGGCATTTCTAGGTGGACCGGGAAGAAAAACAACCATTTCCTGTTTAGACTTTTCTGCGTCCTTCCTGTTTACTGCTATACTAAGACAATGCTATTCACCTATCTCAGATGTCTTCTCAGCATCTGTGTCTTTTGATAAATTCTGAAGCCATACTGCATTAAACAGTGAAGTTTGTGTGTTGTGTCACTTGTATAACAAAGTTGTATTGTGTACTTTCTGTTAAAATGTCTGAAGCAGTACCCCATGTATGTAGTGTGCACAGTTTTGACCGATTTTTTTTTGTTACAAAACATCATATTTTGCAGAACATTCTGCATCATTATGTATTTTTCTTTTGATATTGTCAATAAATGGGTCCTTGTGGTGGCCCTTGTCTTACCTAAACAGATCCCACTAAGATCGAATTGTTCACAAATGTATAATATAAACATAAATGGGTAGTGCATCTGTCCATATTGTTTGTGAAATCTTTTTTTTTTTTATGTTTTGTTTCATATATAAGCTCACCAGGCCCAAATATCTTTTTCCTGGTAACAGTTAGGAATCCTGCTGTGGTTGAATGACTTGCTGACTTGATCAGCACCACAAGGACTACGCAGGAGAGATTACAGGATTTGAACTATGGAAGGTCCCTTCTGGAACTTGGCCTTATGCCTCTGTGGAACCAAACAGCAGTACATCTCTGCGGTCATGTTTACACAAAGGGATTCTTCCAAAATATATGAATAGCAGTCCACTTTTGTTATTACCCCAGCAAGTTTCATGCTGTGAGGAGTCTTCATTGGTTCATAGGTAGGTACTAGGCTATCGGCCCAAGGGCTGAAGTAAGCCTAGCCAACAAGGTTCCCTGGCTTACGCCACCTAAGAAAGTTAATTTCCTGTGCCCCTGTTGAGCAGAGCCACAGAAGTGATCCCTGGGGTGTATTGCCTATTTCCCATCCACTCATCAAGATTTTTCTTGAAGAGTGCTAATGAGGAACTTTACTTGACATAGATGGGTAGCTTGTTCCAGAGTATAGGAAGTCTCTGTTACAGGAATCTATCCCTCCAGCATGTCCTGTTTATTGTGGTGACAAGGTTTAGGTCCCTAGAGCATGTAGCTCGGAGGGATTGGGATTTCCTTAGGTGTAGCATGTCCAACAGCTCCGGGTTTAACATAGTTTTATATGTTAGGCAGAGATCTCCTTGGAGCAGGTGATATGCTGCAGAGTAAAGCCTGAGTTTTTTTGAAACAGTCAGTGTAGGGCATCTGTTTGAGGCCAGTAATCCTCTTTGTGAGGTACTTCTGTGGCCTTTCCAGCTGCTGCAGATGTCTTGTGAAGTACATTCCAAAAGGGGTGTTGTACTCTATAATGGGTTTAATGAGTGCCAGGTAGAGTGGAACAATGACCGATTTTTTCCTGGATGAGAACCCTTTTGTGATGAGGTGTGCCACTTAGAAGGATTTCCTAACTACTGTGGCAATGTGATTATCAAAGGAGAAAGTACTGTCCACCTGAGTCCCAAGGTCTCTTATCACACATTCAGTGTTAAGTAGACTGCCATTTATGTGGTAGTTCATGGGTACAGAGTTTTTACCAAAGGGGATGACAATGCACTTTTTGGCATTGAGCTTGAGGCCATGCCTCTGACACCAGGCATCTGTCTCAGTGAGGCCCTTCTGTAGGATGTCCACATCATTTGGGGACTCGACTATGGCTCCTAGTTTGCAGTCATCTGTGAACTTCATTAGCCAGAGGCCTTCTGTGTTAGCCTGTACTTCAGAGAAGTAGATATCAAACAGGAGAGGTCCCAGGACTGAACCCTGTGGTACTCCACTTGTCACTGGTTTGAAGTCAAATTTGGAGTCTGCAACTTTTACAGTGTGGGTTCTGTCAGTGAGCCAGTTGGCAACCCATCTTGTGACATAGGGATTTATTCCTAGTTTAGTGAGTTTAGCTATAATTCCAGAATGGAGGATGGTGTCAAAAGCCTTGGTGGGGTCAAGATAGGCTGTGTGAATCACCTTACCCTCGTCTACAGCTTTTGTGACTACCTCAAAGAAGTCAATCAGGTTCAGAAGGCATGATCTGCCTTTCACAAACCCGAACTGGGTGGGGTCTGGAGTTTGGAGGTTACCAATGTCTTTGTTTATGAGTTCCATGATGATACCTTCCATGGCCTAGCAGACCAGGCTTGTCAGGCTAATAGGGCAATAGTTCCCAGGATCAGTGGTGGCTCCCCCTTTGTGGAGTGGGATAACTGTTGTTGTGTGGCATTTAGTGGGCAGAAAGCCTGATGTGAGACTATGATTGAACATGATGCTTAGGTGGGGAGCCAGTTTGTTTTGAAGTTCGTGTAAAACGCAGCCTGGGATGTTGTCCGGTCCCATGAATGCTGTTTTTTTGGTTTTATAGAGTGCAGCTTTTACTTGCATAGATGTGATTACAGGGACTCTGCATTCTTCCTGTATAGATATGGGCCCTTTGGGGGGTAAAGTTAGCACTGAACCTATCTGCCAGGATGTTGGCAATATCAGTTGGTTCTGTAATTTTCATGTCGTTGTGCTGTAACTCAGAGCAGATCTGGGTGTTGCAATTGCGATTCTTAACATAGCTATAGAATGCTTTGTGGTTGCCCTTAGAATAAGTGATGATTTTGTTTTTGTAGTTAGCTTTGAAGGATCTTATAAGGGATCTCAGCTTCTTACCGAGGCTGACCAGAGAGGTCCTCCACTCATGGGATTTTACTCTCTTTTGCAAAAGTTTCTTCCTTCTGTTGTACAGTTTGTTTATGGCAG
Organism: Protopterus annectens; assembly: GCF_019279795.1. Lineage (NCBI taxonomy): Eukaryota > Metazoa > Chordata > Ceratodontiformes > Protopteridae > Protopterus > Protopterus annectens. The sequence goes on from NC_056727.1 coordinate 1,071,035,525, forward strand.
GGGACCACCAGATTGGCTTTCTTTTTTTGGAGGATAGCATCTTAGTTCTGTTTGGGATAGCACGATCCATGCATTCGTGTAAGTGCTTATAGAGTGCATTTGTGTAGGATTCAGCAGTCATAACTGTATTGTCCATCTCCATGGGTATCATGAAGTTCACCACTTCTGTCTTAAGAAGCATGAAGCTGGCTTTGGAGAAATGTTTTATCATAGTTTCCTTAATGGTTGGTGGGGGTGGGATGCAGATATCTAGGGTGATTAGCTTATGGTCGGATCTGACCAATGAGGAGCTGACTTCAGGTGTGGAACACCGGTCACTCATGTTGATAATGACTAGGTCTAGGATATTGTTGCCCATGGTGAGGGTGTGGATAAGTTGATCTAGGGCATTGGAATTTATGAATTCCGGAAAGCATTCAGCAAAGACGTTGGTACATGAGTAGTTTTCCCAGTTAATGGTGGGGTAGTTGAAATCGCCCATTATTAGGCTGGTTGAACCCTAATATTTTCCAGTATATCAAGAAAAGAGGAGTGGGAATCCTAGGCCATGGTGGGGGATCTGTAGCAAGTTACAATTTGGATTGCAGTTTTGCCCAGAGTTAGTTGCACTTGGATAACCTCGGATGCATTATGCTGCGCAACTAGCCTGGAGGTGTGGCTATCCTTAATGAATATGGACACACCTCCACCTTTGGTGTTCTGGTCCAAGTTAGATGGCCGAAAAGTGTGGTATGAGTTATAACCTGGTAATGCAGGGGTGCTCTCTAGAGCCTTGAACCAGGTCTCAAGTCACTGCACAGATACTGATGTTCTCCATTTTAAGGAGTGCCTCAAGTGAGTGCATTTTGAGATTTAGACTTCTAGCATAGAGTAGCATTACCCTCAGTTTTTGCTTGCCTGTTCCTGTTATGGTGGTGAATTTATCATTTGAACCTTGCTTAAAAAAGGCACTATAGGGGCGGCAAGACCCTTAGCCAGTATCCGGAATCCCAGGGGCGACAGGAGCAGGCCGTCTCTGGCAAAGCATCGTGGTCTGTAAACCATGTTGTCCCAGGCAGACAGATACCCCATTTCCTAATACTAAACAAAAGTTTAAGCATCTCATGTGCCAAGGCCAAACAGATTGTATGACTTGAGATCTGTGAGCCCAACAGCGTTTATAATATTGCATAGTTCTGCACACAACAGTGATCCTTATCTTTCATGTACTCCACTGTATGCAACTCTGTATTTCTTGCTCTCAGCTTTACCAAAGTGCCTCATAGATTTACAGGTGCCCGTATTTAATTAGAACAAATTCTAGATAAATAAGCTATTTGATACAAAGCATCTGTATTCCTTCCCACTGCCCAGATTTTTGCAAAATGTCCAAATTTTGGGGTTGTATTTTTGGTCTGTTCCTCATAAAATTTGTGGTTTTCTGTCACATCATTGAGGACTGAAGTAACTAAATAATGACACATGTTTGAGTTTCACACTACATATCCTTCATAAAATGCATGCTAATGCAAAACCTGTTATTCTGGCAACTTTCTAAAATTATAAGAGCAATATTTAAAAATCTGTGCTTGATCCTGGTCCTTTGTCCCATTATTTTTGTCTTTGTCAAGATTTCTTGCAAATAGAGGTTGAGAGATATGTATATGATATACTGACAGAGTAGTCTACATATATTTTCAGAATAAAGAAAGCACTTCCCTTTTTTATTGACCACTACAGTTCTTGAAATACAAGGCTATAATTTTAACATTTGGAATTTGGGAGGGATGCTGTTGTCTAATATTCAGTTATGAAGATCATTCTTCTTCCTGCTTGAAGTAGCACAGATTGTCCAAGAGGTGGCAGCACTAGAACACAATAAAACTTTTGCTTTGTGGTTTGCAAATTCAATTTATATTAGTAATATCTCGAGTTTTTATTTCATTACTTTTCTGCTGTCTTTCTTTTTTATTTTGGAATTACATTACCAGTGTTCAGTGGAATTATTGAGTAATATGCATCAATAAAAATATTTATTCAAATATTAATGAGAAAGTGATGATAAGTATCATATTTCAAAAGGATTTTTAAAATTTTGCTTAAATAAAATGGTTGACCATTCACGTGTACTTGTTTTCTGGTTAGTTTGGTTGTTCTATGAGATCCAAATTAGGAGGAATTCACTCCTTCACTTGTATTTTAATCACAATTAAATCAAAAAGTTGCACAAAAGTCACACTTTATGAACGGCAAACATTGAAAACACAATTCCTCAAAAACAGGTACAACAAAACATTCAAGCACATGCAAATTCATACTAAATGATCAGGTATGTACCACCACAAGCATACTTCCTACACAGTCTTGCATTTGTTGAACTCACTCCAACATCACCAGAACCACAGACATCCATTGTACTTGCTTCAATTCTTTAGAACTCTGTATGTAAAGCAGTTTTTTAAGAAATTGTAATTTGTGGCCTTGTTGTGGACTCAGCATGATCTAACTGCATGTATGCTGGTGCCACTCTGCTGTTAAGGAACTACTTTCAGGAATAGTGTGTGTCACATGAGTCATGTGTGAAACAGGTGATAGCAGGTATGGCAAAATGAGGCACAAGTACATACTTGCAGACATCTTATGTACAGCAGGAAACACAGCAGAATAATACTTGCAATAATCCTGCTGTACATGTATGTGCGTGTGTGTGTGTGTGTGTGTGTGTGTGTGTGTGTGTGTGTGTGTGTGTGTGTGTGTGTGTGTTTGTGAAAGAAAGCTAACTGCTGCCATTATTTTACACTCGCTAAGCAGCACTTTTGCTGTTTAATGAATGTAAAACAAAATTTAAAAAAAGGAAAAAGTGTGTGTGTTCATGTATGTGTGTGAGAGTATATGCATGCACATGAAACTGACAGTAAAATCGATCAAGCCATTATTTTACACTCAGTAAGCAGCACTTTTGCTGTTTAGCGAGTGTAAAATTAAAATAAACATAAGAAGGAAAGAAAAATGTGTGTGCATTTGTGTATGAGTGTTTATGCTTCTGTCTGCATGTGTGAGTGTATGCATGCTAGCATGCATGAAAGCAAAAGTGTGCGTGTGTGTGCGTGTGTGTGCGTGTGTGTGTGTGTGTGTGTGTGTGTGTGTGTGTGTGTGTGTGTGTGTGTGTGTGTGTGTGTGTGTGTGTGTGTGTGTGTGTGTGTGTGTGTGTGCGTGATGCGTGTGTGTGTGTGTGTGTGTGCGTGATGCGTGTGTGTGTGCGTGATGCGTGTGTGTGTGTGTGTGTGTGTGTGTGTGTGTGTGTGTGTGTGTGTGTGTGTGTGTGTGTGTGTGTGTGAAGAGTGATAACGATTAAACAGTGGTCGCAGCAGTTAAGAGTTTTGCATACCTCTTCATCTCTTAGCTCAAAACATCTGGATAAAGTCTAAATTAAAGGGGGCGCAAAGGCTCAAAAAGAACAGATTTTAAATATTGTCCTTATAAAATTACAAATTTGCTTGCATAACAGGATTTGGGTTAACATGCATTTTCTGACGCACAAATATGTTTCTATGTGTGTCTGACAGTAAGATCGATCGAGCCATTATTTTACACTCAGTAAGCAGCACTTTTGCTGTTTAGTGAGTGTAAAATTAAAATAAACATAAGAAGGAAAAAAAAATGTGTGTGCATTTGTGTATGTGTTTATGCTTCTGTCTGCATGTGTGAGTGTATGCGTGCTAGCATGCATGAAAGCAAAAGTGTGCGTGTGTGTGCGTGCGTGTGTGTGTGTGTGTGTGTGTGCGTGTGTGTGTGTGTGTGTGTGTGTGTGTGTGTGTGTGTGTGTGTGTGTGTGTGTGTGTGTGTGCGTAAGTGTGCGTGTGCGTGCGCGCGCATGTGTGTGTGTGTGTGTGTGTGTGTGTGTGTGTGTGTGTGTGTGTGTGAAGAGTGATAACAATTAAACAGTGGTCGCAGCAGTTAAGAGTTTTGCATACCTCTTCATCTCTTAGCTCAAAACATCTGGATAAAGTCTAAATTAAAGGGGGCGCAAAGGCTCAAAAAGAACAGATTTTAAACATTGTCCTTATAAAATTACAAATTTGCTTGCATAACAGGATTTGGGTTAACATGCATTTTCTGAAGCACAAATATGTTTCTGTGTGTGTCTGTGTGTGAGACAGAGAGAGAGAGAGAGAGAGAGAGAGTGAGATCGACCAATGGCAGCAGCAGTTAAGAGGTTTGCATAGCTCTCGACCTCTTATCTCAAGAAATCTGGATAAAGCCTAAAATAAAGGAAGAATAAAGGCTCAAAAATAGGAACTGCTATAAGTATTGCTCTTATAAAATTAGAAAGTTGCTTGAATAACAGGATTTGTGTTAGCACACATTTTCTGAAGGAACTAAAGTCTAAAACTCTAATATATCATTTTTTAGTGTGGCAACAAACCACACATTTTAAGAGTAAGGGACAAAAAAAAAAGTAAATGTCTGGATATTTTTTGAAAATGTTATATTTGGAATGTAAAATACTTTCTCCAACACCATTTACATATACTACAGCAAGTTTGAAACATTAGGCATAGGAACTATTTTACATCAAAAAATATATAAAAAATAATATAGTAATTAAAAGTAAAATACAAAAATTTTACAGAAGCCCTCCCCTCCAGGGAGTGTGCTACTATCTAAACGATGCCCTTCCAGGGATGCTGAGGCTCTCCACCTTATAACACCCATGGTCAGGTGTTATTTACACTGTAACACACACCCTGTTGGGCATTATTACTTGCATAAGAATGATGTGAACATAGAGAGTTTGTGCACATACGGTCAAAGTCGTAATGAATTAAAAATGAGAGCGCTGTAAAAGGTGCAAGTACTGCTAAGCGTGTATTTAGGAATGTAACAAGGGATGAGACAGATGGTGAAGAGAAAGGAAATGAGCATAGCCGGCCTTAGGCATAGGGCCTAGGTATTTATTTGGTGTAGGTAGACCAGGATTGGGGGTGGTGTAGTGGGGAGCCCTTTTGCCTAGGGCACCAGTTGACCTAAGGCCGCTCCTGGAAATGAGCAAAACATTTCTAATGAAATGCAATGATCAGCACATTGCTAAGAATTAATCAAAAAAAACAGTTATGACAGGAACTTAACAATGCATATTAGGATTTAAGAATGAATACCTGAAACGAATAAAGAAGAAAAGAGGAACTCAAAAAAAAATTAAAAGTCAGTAGTCTCAGAGCATCTGGGATTGGGTGTAGTTTGGATAAGTTGCAGGTTATGTACACAAGAGTTAGACTTGTGACAAAACCAGTCTGTAGTGAAAAAGAGAAGTAATTTACAGGGATAGCCTGTGGGAATGTAGAGAGGAGTCATTTCTCCATTAAATGAGATTTTAACTGTTACTGGGATGTGGTTCCAGGCTTTGGCAACAATGGTTAAATACAGAGAGTCTCCTGCACTGCTGTATGTTTTTGTGATGGTGAGATAAAGAAGTTGTGTCTTACCGTAACCTTCCATCTGAGTTGTAGATCTTTATTCATTCTTTACAGTTAGGACCACGCTTCTGTCATTGGAACCAATACAGCCGTTTCCCAACTTGTGCAAGCCAAAAACTCTCAGCTAAGAACCTATCCACAATGCCCCTTTCCTAGATACTCCAAATCGAGTTTACCCGCCCTAGGTAAAGATGTAGTAATATGGAAAGTAGGAGGCTCTGTCTGAGCAGATACCCTAACCAGGAGTACCTGAGGTCCACCTGGAGTCCAGGCAGGGGGATGGAGGGCGGAAAGTAAAGAATAAAGATCTACAACTCAGATGGAATGTTATGGTAAGACATAACTTCTTTATCTGAAGTTGTAAATCTTTATTTATTCTTTACAGTTAGGACCCAGTCCCCAGCTACTTGAGTCCTGGGTGGCCCTAAGGAAGGATATTCCTGAGCACAATAGATCCAAAAGATGCTCGTCCCCTGGAGGCCAAATCCAATTTGTAATGAGATATGAAGGTATGAGGTCTTGCCCATGTGGCTGCTGTGCATATATCATCCATAGAGGCTCTGGAATGAAAAGCTACAGAGGTAGCCATAGATCTGGTAGAATGAGCCTTTATTCTTGAAGGTAAGGATAGCTTATTCTGTTGGTAGATAAAGGAAATGACGTTTCTAGCCCAAGCAGATAAAATCACTTTGGAAACAGGTTTATCCAATCTGGGTCCTGCAAAGGCCACAAACAATTGATCTGTTTTCCTGAAAGATTTAGTCCTGTCCAAATAACAATGAAGCTGTCGGTGCACATCAAGGGTGTGCAAAAGGTACTCCTCTCTATTAGAATGCCCTTGGAAGAAAACCAGCAGGTCAACAGATTGGTTAATGGAAAAAACAGAAATGACCTTGGGCAAAAAGGAAAGGTCAGTATGAAGGGACACCCTATGCATGTAGAAGATCAAGTAAGGACTCTTGACACTCAAGGCCTGCAGCTCAGATACTCTTCTCACTGAGGTGAGTGCTACTAGAAGTATGGTTTTCTAAGAAACATTTCAAATCACATGAATCAAAGGGCTCAAAGGGAGAGCCTGTAAGAGATTGAAGCACTAGAGTCAAGCCCCAGGGATCTAAGGGAGGCTTGACCGGAGGTTTAACATGTAATACTCCCTTCACAAAAGTCTTGCATAGGCGTTGTGACATAATTGAAGACTTTTCAAGACCATTATGAAAATTAGCGATAGCTGCTAAATGTACAGTGATCGTTAAAGGTGAGGCTCCTGCATGCAGGAGAGTAGTCAGGTATTGCAGAATCTTTTGAAAAGGCATAGAGAAAGGGTCTAAGTTCTGGTCTTTGGCCCAAATAGAGAACCTAGTCCATTTACTAGAATAAACCTTTCTAGTGGAAGGTTTGTGTGAGGCCAGAAGAATTTCATGAACAGGAGATGGGATGTCAGGCAGTCTGGCCATCACTGGAAGTGGAGTAACCAGGCTGTGAGCTTGAGACTGTGCAGGTTCAGATTAATCAATCCATGAGGATGGGATAACAGGTCCTGGGAATGATCCAGGATCCACGGGCTGTGAATCAGATGAGGCCATAGAAAAGGGAACCAGACCTGATGTGGCCAGTAGGGAGCAATGAGGATTACTTTGCTTTTCAACCTCTGAGCTTTCTGGAGAAATTTTGGGATGAGGGGAAATGGGGGAAAGGCATAAAGAAGACCCCAGGGCCAATCGTGCATTAGAGCATCCCTCGGTGGTTCCCCCTGAGGGGGAATCAAGGCAAAATAGCTCCTGCATTTGTAATTCAGGGGGTAAGCAAACAAGTCACAGCAAGGCTTGCCCCAATGTTGGCAGATCCGAGTTGCTATTACAGGATTGAGGGACCATTCATGAGGCATCAGGATGTTCCTGCTCAGATTGTCCGCAATAAGGTTGGAACTCCCGAGAATGTGCGTTGCTATAAGAAAGCGATTGGAAGCTATCGCCCTGTGCCAAATCCTCATGGCTTCCCAACATAGGGGGTAAGATCTGGTTCCACCTTGCTTGTTGATATACCAGACGACTGACATGTTGTCTGACTGAATTGCAATGGTCCCCGAAGGAAGGGATGCATGGAATGCTTGCAAGGTTAAGAGAACTGCCCTCACTTCCAGGACATTTATGTGCAAGTTGGCCTCGAGGGGGGTCCAGGTGCCTTAGACAGTCTTTCCCTGGAAATCCCCCCCCCCACCTTAATAGAGAAGCGTCTGTGGTCACCGTGGCCATGGGTTAGGGAAGACAGAACGGTTGACACCAAAGATTCTTTTGTGGCTCCATCCACCATAGCATTTCCTCCTTGCAATGGCTCATAAGGCATATCATGTGGTTGAGTGGGTGGGTTAACAATGACCATTGTGCGGAGAGGAGCCACTGCAGGATTCTCATGTGCAGTCTTGCCAGTGGTACCAAAGTAATGGCAGCTGCCATGGAGCCCAGGAGTTTCAGTACAAGACGTGCTGATACAAACGTGTGAGGAAGAAGGTCTAGAATTTGGTGTCTTATTTTCAAAAGCCTGTGAGGGGGAAAAGAAGCTTAACATGATGTTGTGTTGAAGACCGCTCCAATATATTCCAGTGTCTTCATTGGAGACATCTGAGAATTGTCTATGTTGATTGTAATCCCTAAGCGGAGAGCGAGATCTTGAGTGTAAGAGAGGCTGCGGACTAGGAGATTCCTGGTCAGAGTGGTAAAGAGCCAGTCGTCTAGATAGGGAATCACCTGGAATCCTTGTAGTCGAAGACGAGCTTCCACAACTGCCATACATTTGGTGAACACTCAGGGAGGCTGTTTACAGACCAAATGGCAATGCCCCGAACTGGTAGTGATTGGCTCCCAGCCAGAAGTCGAGAAACCTCCGGGAGTGGTGATCCATCTTTATGTGGTAGTACGCATCCTGTAGGTCTATAAAACACATCCAATTGTTTCTCCCTAGGAAGAGAAAATGGACTGTACTGTGACCATCCAGAATTTTTGAGGTTTGATAAATTTGTTGAGTAGACTGAGATCCAGGATTGGTCTCCAGTCCCCTGTCTTTTTTGGCACTAAAAAGAACCTCGAGTAAAACCCAGATTCTGTCTGTTCTGGTGGGACTTGTTGGGTGACTCTTTTTCTTAGCAGTTTTTCTATTTCTAAGGCTGCTAATCCCCTCCGATTGGGTGGTACATCGGGGATTCATTTGAAGGGTCTGGGAGTTAGGTTGAAAGGTATTTGGTAGCCTCTGGATATTATTCTCTGCACCCAAACATTGGTAGTAATAAGATGCCAGGCTAGTAGATGCAGAGAGAAACGACCCCCGACTGCTTCCAGAGGAAAGCAATCAGGCAGCTGCTCAGGAGCACTGGTAGGGTCTGCCTGAGAAAGAATCTCTGGCTTCCTGGTTACGGGGGACCCCCTCTACCCCGAAAGGGGCATCTTCCGTATGAGTAGCCCCCTCTGCCCCAGGGGGATTGCTCACCATGAGTGTCATGAAAGGATCCTTGGGATTTCTTGAACCATATCTTTCCCCCCTTCTGGTTCCTGGAGTAGGGTCTCTGTGGGTTGGAAAAATGTATGCCCACAGCAGACAATGTCTTTCCATCTTTCTCACTAAGTGCAAGTGTGTCATGTACCTTGGGTCCAAAAAGTGCAGATTCATTGACAGGCACATTAATGAATAAAGATTTAAAAGGGTCTGCGAAATCACACAACTGCATCCAAGCATTATGTCTCATGACAACACCAGATGCAGCCACTCGAGCTGTCCCCTCGGTGGTGTGAGATATCAAATGCATCAAGAAGTTCGAGATGTATTCAAGGGTAGCTAGCTGTAAGGCAACAGTGTCACGTACCTCATTAGGCAGTACCCCCACCAAAGAGAAAGCCATTTCAGAAATTAGGTCTCTTTGGAGGTGAGTAAGGTGCACCAGATAATTCAACGACCGAATGGTGAAGGTCGCTAAAGCATAAGTCTGCTTCCCTAGTCAGTCCATGGTCTGGGATTCCCTATTTGGAGGATGAACAGTGGAACTATCTTCTGCCAGTTCCCTCTTGGTGGCTGCCACCATGACCATAGAATGAACTATCAGCTGCTTGGACCAGTGGGGCTGGTCTTCAGGTGTAGATAAAATTTTGTCCGGCCTCCGGGGGACAGGTTCTACATTGTCCAGGGCCTTCCAGGCATGCTGCACAATTAGTTTAACAAGATCATCTGCTGGTGGGGTCACCCAGGAAGTAGATGGCTGGGCACGGAAGGCCTGCAGAAACACCAATTCCTCAGAAAAAGGGTTAGAGGACTTCCATTTCCCCCGCTGTTTGAGGATTTTGAGAATGCCTCTGAATGAAACGTCATCTGGGGAAGAATGAGGGGACCCTTTCCCTTCATCACAATCAGTATCTGATTAAGATAGATTCCTCTGGGGAGTCAAGGTGCTTCCTCTTGCACCATTTCTTCCGGGGTGGCTCTCCAGTGGGATCTTCTGAAGAGGACTCCACAGAAGGGGTTCCCTTCACAGGGGGTTCTGATACTGGTGCCCTAGGGGCTGGTTGTGAGCCTTCAGAGTGAAGGGCCCTATCCATCACCTGTACAGCAGGTGCACCTGAGCCCAGTTCCAGTTGAGGGGTGATGAGAGAACTGGGAACTGTCAGAGCCATGAACATAGATGGTGCCAGTGAGAAAATAGGTGCCAGATTAGGTACCAAGGTACAGACAGTCCAAGCACCGCTCCAAGAAAGCATCGGATCCATCGTAGTCAATGCTGCAAGGGTGATGGGTGCTGACAGGAGATGCACTGCTGTCAGAGCCGAGACAGTATGTACCAAAGTGGATGCTGGGGAGGATAAGCAGGGGAAGATGAGATAGAAGATTCTGAGCCAGGGGGGATGGAAGGTCTAGCTGGAGTGGGCAATCCCCTAGCTACCAGAAGCTGGTCCACAACCTGCACTAGGTCTAGCTCAGAAAAACTCCCAGTGGATCTTAAAGAGGCTGCAGAAGGGAAATCAGGTCTTTCTAGAAAGGGACTAAACCTCTGCCCCAAGAAAGGATCATAAGTAGGAGATTATCTTGTCCTTGGCAAGTAATTGGATTTTGGAGCCAAGGGATCTGAAGAAACTGTCAGCACCATGAACGGGGATGGTGTCGAGGTATGTACAGTCATTGGAGCCCATGGAGCCAAGGAGACTGTCAGCACCATGGACAGGGATGGAGCCGAGGGATGAACAGTCATCGGAGCCGATGTAGAAGCCAAAAATGGCACCGAAGTCAGTGGTGCTGTGTTTGGAACTGAGATAGGAGTAAATACCATGGCCGGCACCGAGGGAGAGGACACAGATCCTGGTGCCGAAGAGGTCTGCGCTGAGGATGCCGGTGAAGCACGGAGCCGACTCGGTTCCGTAACTGATGGAGACTCAGGAACTGAGTGACTCTGTTTTTCTTTATATTTTTTGGTCTTAGGAGGGGGTGAGACCTCCGATCCAGATAGAGCCTCCAAGAAAGGTATCTTGAGTAAACCTTTTAAAATAAGTTTATTCTTACATTCTGCTAGTGTTCAATTAGAAAAAACAGCACAAATGTCACAATCAGCTTTCAAATGATCCACGCCCAAACAGTAGACACAACAAATATGTGTATCTGAGTTAGGCATCTTACGTCCACACTTGTCAAACTGTTTAAAACCCAACTTAACTTTATCTGACATGGTAAATGAAACAATACTATCCTGTAGAAAAAATTTAAGTAAGAAATAGCAGTGGAGTTATGTTAAGGAATACCACTAGTAAAAGGAGCCTGTCAAAGACAGGAGAGAGGGACAGTCAAAAAAGGTAAAAAATTAAATTACCAAGAAAAGGGGTAGGAAATAGGCCTAGGTTATAGGCGACAGTGATAAAAGACTGTTTGCCTTTTCGGCTTTTCCTGGTTAGGGGTCGCCACAGCAGAACTCCAGTCCGCTAATGATTGGCAGTCGATTCTTATGGTGCCAAGTTGCCAGCCCAACGCCCTACCTTCAGCGAAGGCACACCCATTCACGCATGTCTTTCGGAGGCCATTCGACTGCGGGAGGATATACAGACTCCACACAGAAGGCACTGTGTAGCCGAGAACCGAATAGGAGAACCTCTTGCTGTGAGGCAACAATGCTACCGCTGTACCACCGTGGAGTGACAGTGATAAAAGACTAACTTGACTAAAAATTTTGAAATTTAGAAGAAAAACTGTCATAAAAATCAATAAATTACTACTTAGCTTGAGAGAGATGGCTAACACGTCTGACTAGGAATTTGGCAAATGAGATCTGGAGTATCTAGGAGAGGGGCATTGTGGGTAGGTTCTTAGCTGAGAGTTTTTGGCTTGCACGAGCTGGGAAATGGCCGTATCGGTTCCGAGGATGGAACCGAGGTCCTAACTGTAAAGAATAAATAAAGATTTACAACTTCAGATGTGATTTTTCTCTAGAATGTAAAGCCTTGTTTTGCAAGTATGGTTGAATGTGTTGTTAGGAATTATTTATTTTCTTCCTGGATTTTTTAATCATGTTTTAATTTAAATATGAGAAAATCCTTTAAATTGTATACATAAAGTAGCTTTTTGCCTTGCAACTTTGATTTAAACCGTATTCTTTCTACATTTAAGCCAGTCAATTGCACCATAGAATCTGTAAATTTAGTACCATGATAAAGCAATATTTTAACACTGTTGTGTACACACTTTTTCTGATGTGTGGTTACAATTTTAGATTTGGCATACAACCCCATCAGTCCTGGCTCTGACCCTGTTTAGGCCTCTGTTACATAACCAGCAATTGCCCGTGTTCAATAATTACCACTCTGCTAAGTGAGGCTTTAAATTTCTCTTGCACATGTTCTATGTTTACCCTTAATATTTGCAGCTTTTACTGGTATTAGCTTTATGTAATCTTTTATTCATTCAGTGATGTATTTATCTTCCGGTAGTCACTTTATTCTATTCAGGGTAAGGAAGGAACTAAAGTCTGTCTTGCCACTCAGCATGCATAAGACAGAAAATGAATCCTGGGCAAGATGACAGTTTATTGCAGGATGCTCATTTGCGTATTACTTCATAGCTATAATCAGTTTGCATGACTGCTAGTTTACTGACAGCATTCCTTTGAGATGTGGGAAGAAACTGTTGCACCTGACAAAAACCTGTGGAAACACGGAGAGCACAGAAGGTATTGCCCGTAGGCAGACGTAAGTCCTATAAGACAATCATTTTAATCGATGTTTGTTAATTATGTAGCTGTTTTAAAACATGTCTGAGTCTGTCACACCTCTACATTACATGCAGTCACCTAAGCAATATGTTCGTGGCCACAGTACATACCTTAGCTCAATGTCATATTCTTTATTAATCAGGTCTATTAACAGCTGCATGCATACTGCCTTAGTTTGTAGGTACATTGACTTTATTTTGAACTATGAGCATATTCTTAGTTTTTCAGTCTATATATAAACTACACAGGTCTACACTGCTTAGTCCAAGTTTTTCACCTGAAGTAGAAGGGGGCTGTCTGCTTCATCAAATGGATTGTGGTTGACTAACACACCTTTGATTACAATCCAGAAAACCTGAATTCAATGACCATGAAAGGACAGGAGACCTGGACTTGTCTCCCATCTTTGCAGAACTCCGTTGTCAAGGTTCCCTGAGTCAAATATTGATGGATTATGATTGACAGGCTGTGAGTTAACCACAATTCAGTTAATCAATCCAGATATACTCATTAGAACATCTATAGTTCTCTTAGCAACCTTGCTGCCTGTGTGATGCTATTGGAAAGCATTTGCTAATCTAACTGCACTACTGTTATATGGTTGTTAATGTTGCCGTTTTAATCAATTTGTAACCGCAATGGGTCCATCATGGATCAGCCTCCATCCCAGTTAGCAAACAAGTGCACAATAAATAGACATTTCATTGTATCTGTATCTACCAGGTTAGATCAGAGAGCATTAATTATCTATGCCTTCTCCATCAAGAGGGATGGAGTCAAAAATTAATCCCTTAAACTCTGATTTGTTGGTCAAAAGCTTATTCTCAATGGTTTATTTTCAGATATTGAGAAAGCTTACAGAGGAAAGAGGATATACATGCTTTGGTGAGTTATGTTTTAGAGATTTAGAAGGTTGTCAGTACACATTGCTAATTTAGAAGCATTATCTGCCACGAACATTTAATTCACAAATTACATTAAGCAGAATAAGAGCCTAATGATATAATAATAATTACTGATTTATTGATGCAAAGTTCAGGATTACAAAAAGGAGTCATGTCCATACAGTCTTTTTAAGCAACAGCCTAAACTATTTTAAAGGAGCTTTTTTGTAGCCAAGAAACTCGGTGCTGTTGACAGTAATTTGTGAATTTCCAAACTGATGTTTTTATCATTACTCCTGTAAAGCACTTAGGTTCATAGGTAGGTACTGGTAGATTGTTCAGGAGTATGGGAAGTCTCTGGGACAGGAATCTATCCCTCCAGCATGTTCTGTTTATTGTGGTGACAAGGTTTAAGTCCCTAGAGCATGCAGCTCAGAGGGATATGAATTTCTTTAAATGGAGCATGTCCAACAGCTCTGGGTTTGACATAGCTTTGTATGTTAGGCAGAGATTGCCTCTGAGTAGGCGATATGTGACGGAGTAAAGCTGGAGATTTTTGAGACAGTCTGTGTAGGGCATCTCTTTGAGGCAGGTAATCCTCTTTATGAGGTATTTCTGCAGCCTTTCCAGTTGTTGTAGATGTCTTGTGAGGTACATATCAAAAGGGGCATTGTACGCTATAATGGGTCTAATGAGTGATGAGTACAGGGAACAATGACCTCTTTTTTCCTGGATGAGAAACCTTTTGTGATGAGGTCTCCCACGTAGAAGGATTTCCTGACTACTGTGGCGATGTGATTATCAAAGGAGAGACTACTGTCCACCTGTGTCCCAAGGTCTCTTATCACACTTTTGGTGTTAAGTAGACTACCACCTATGTGGTAGCTCATGGATACAGAGTTTTTACCAAAGGGGATGACAATGCACTTTTTGGCATTGAGCTTGAGGCACCAGGCATCTGTCTTAGTCAGGCCCTTTTGTAGGATGTCCACATCGTTACGAGTTTCGATTATGGCTCCAAGTTTGCAGTCATCTGTGAACTTCATTAGCCAAAGACCTTCTGTGTTAGCCTGTACTTCAGAAAAGTAGATACCAAACAGGAGAGGACCCAGGACTGAACCCTGTGGTACTCCACTTGTCACTGGTCTGAAGTCGGATTTGGAGTCTGCTACTTTCACAGTGTGGGTTCTGTCAGTGAGCCAGTTGGCAACCCATGTTGTGACATAGGGATTTATACCTATTTTAGCGAGTTTATCTATGATTCCAGTGTGGAGGATGGTGTCAAAAGCCTTGGCGAGATCTAGATAGGCTGTGTGAACCACCTTACCCTTGTCTACAACTTTAGTGACTGCTTCAAAGAAGTCTATCAGGTTTAGGAGACATGATCTGCCTTTTACAAACTCTAACTGGGTGGGGTCCAGAGTTTGGAGATTACCAATGTCTTTGTTTATAAGTTCCATGGCCTTGCAGACCAGGCTCATTAGGCTAATGGGGCAGTAGTTCCCAGGGTGCATGGTGGCTCCCCCTTTGTGGAGTGGGATAACTGTTGCTGAGTACCATTCAGTGGGCACAAAGCCTGAGGTGAGGCTATGATTGAACATGGTGCTTAGGTGGGGTCCCAGTTCATTCTGTAGTTCATGTAGAATGCAGCCTGGGATGTTGTCAGGTCTCATGAATGCTGTGTTCTTGGCTTTGGAGAGTGTGGTTTTTACCTGTGCAGCCGTGATTATGGGAACTTTGCATTCTTCCGGTATAGAGATGGGCCCCTTTAGGGGGTGAGAGAGGGGTAAAGTTAGCACTGAACCTATCTGCCAGGATGTTGGCAATATCAGTTGGTTCTGTATATTTAGTGCCATTGTGCTGTAACTCAGAGCTGATCTGAGTGTTGCCATTGAGATTCTTGACATAGCTATAGAATGCTTTGTGGTTGTCTTTAGAATCAGTGGTGATTTTGTTTTCATAACTAGCTTTGGAGGATTTTATGATGGATCTCAGCTTCTTACTGAGGCTGACCAGGGAGTTCCTCCAATCACTGGATTTTACTCTTTTTTTGCATCAGTTTCTTTCTTCTGTTGTAGAGTTTGTTTATGGCAGGTACCACCAGATTGGCTTCCTTTTTTTGGAGGATAGCATCTTGGTTCTGTTAGGGATAGCACGATCCATGCACTTGTATAAGTGCTTATAAAGTGGATTTATGTAGGATTCAGCAGTCGTACCTCTATTGTCCGTCTGCATAGGTGTCATGAAGTTTGCCACTTCTGATTTAAGAAGCGTGAAGTTGGCTTTGGAGAAATTGTTTATGGTGATTTCCCTAATAGGGGGTGGGGCGGAATGTGGATGTCTAGGGAGATTAGCTTGTGGTCGGAGCTGACCAACAAAGAATTGACCTCTGGTGTGGAACACTGGTCGCCCATGTTGGTAATGACCAGATCTAGCATATTGCTGCCCCTGGTGGGGGTGTGGATAAGTTGATCCAAGATGTTGGAATTTATGAATTCCAGAAAACGTTGAGCAAAAGAGTTGGTACATGAATAGTTTTCCCAGTTAATGGTGGGGTAGATGAAATCGCCCATTATGAGGGTGTTGGGTTGTACCCTAATATTTTCCAGAGTATCAAGAAATAAGGAGTGGGAATCCTGGGTCATGGTGTGGGATCTGTAGCAAGTTACAATTTGGATTGTGGTCTTGCCCAGAGTTAGTTGCACTTGGATAATCTCGGATGCATTATGCTGAGCAACTAGCCTGGAGGTGTGGATATCCTTAATGAATATGGACACTCATCCACCTTTAGTGCTTCGATCCAGGTTAGGTGGCCAAAAGGTGTGGTATGAATTATAGCCTGATAATGCAGGGGTGCTCTCTACAGCCTTGAACCAGGTCTCTGTCACTGCACAGATATCGATGTTCTCCATTTTAAGAAGTGCCTCGAGTGAATGCATTTTGAGGTTTAGACTTCTAGCATTGAGTAGCATTACCCTCAGATTTTGCTTGCTTGTACTTGTTACAGTGGTGAATTTGTCATTTGAACCTTGCCTAAAAAAGGCACTATAGGGGTGGCAAGAGCCTTAGCCAGTATCCGGAATCCCAAGAGCAATGGGTGCAGGCCATCTCTGGCAAAGCATCGTGGTGTGTTGATCTAGTCATCCCAGGCAGACAGATACTGGATCCTGTTAGAATGACACCAAAAGCTTAGCCAGTTGTTGAAGTCAATAATTTTGTCCTTGTACTGTGGTATCATTCTGGGTGATGGCAGGATGCTACTCAGGGCTAGGGTCATACCTGCCTGGGCTACAAGATCAGAGAGCTCCTCCATGTCTCTTTTCATGTAGTCCAGGGAGGTATGTCTCAAGTCATTCACAACATGGACAATGACAGAGTCATATTTGTACTCGTTGAGGAGTGACCTGCGTGCGTGCATTATGTGGTGGATCCTGGTACCTGATAGGCAGCTGACAGTAACTTTTTCCTTGTTTAGCCTGGTGAGTGGAACATCAGTGTGCCTGACTATAGAGTCACCTATGACTAGAGTGTTGGGTACATTGTTATGCCTTATTAGCTGTGGTTGAGTGGCACACTGAGTTTGTGGGCTATGTGTCATTTGGGTTGTGTTGGGGGGGGTGAAGGTTGCTTGCGTTTCTGCTTTGGAGGTCTCTGTTGCTTGAGCAGATTTTTAGTGACAGCCTCCACAAATGTAGGTGTGTGTTTTGTCTTTCTATGTGTCTATTTTGGTGGTGTAGGTTTTGAGAGACTATGTGATGAGTGTGGTGTGGTGCAAGTGTTTACCTTCTCCTCTTGACTGTCTAGTCTAGCCTTGGGTGAAGAGAGCTTTGCTTCCAGTTTGGCTATATAAGGGCATCTCTCACAGGTTATTGTGTTGGGTGGTAGGAGGAGAGGACTGTCTGTGTACATGAGGCAATTGCTGCATTGCCCCAAGATGCCCAGATTCATCAGGTAGACAGGAGAAAACACCGGGAGCTGACCCTTAGACATGCCTGGATAGGTGCTTATTTATTAAGTACTAAAAACTGTTTTCCTCTAGCCAAGTGAGGAAAGTTGAGTGCTGTAGTAATTTGTAGCTTATTTAGTGTTTACAACAAGTTCTGAAAAAGTGCTGAGCTCAAAGAAACAGATTTGAGTGCTAAAACTAAAAACTGGCTAATTTTAAGGGAAAATTTAAAGAGCAGACTTTATGGCACCGGGAATAGTTTAACCCTAGCTAAGCAGCGATGCATAAAGTGTATTTTTTTTCTATAACAGTAACAAATGAGCAAACTGAAGAATAAAAGCAATTAACCAATAAAAAGCTAAAAAGTGAGCCCCGTTCCAGCAGTCTTCAAACAGACAAGTTCTAACTGCATACTCCTGCCACTAGGGTGCAGGGGAAGCTTCTCCAAAAAGAGATGGTCTGGATTAGTGCTCAAGTTATAAAACCAAAGCTAGATTCAGCAGGTCTGAATTTAGTCTATGCTACAGCAAACAAGGCGTACCAATTTCAGAAAGAAACAGTTCAAATAAGCAGGCACAATAAGCCTTTAACCAGAAACTCCCAGCTCAGAAGGGCAGAATCTACCCTCTTCTCCCACAAGAGTGCAGACCACACCTTCTTAATGTAAAATAACTGGCCTGAAGCCCAAGTGCTTAAACCAGAACTAATACACTTTTAGAATAACAGACACTAAGCCTTCAGTCAGCAACTACCAACTTAGAAGAATGTAAGCTACCTGTCCTGCCACAACAGTGCAGACCACAAACCTTCTTAATGTAAAACAACTGGTCTGAAGCCCAAGTGCTTCAACCAAAGGCTTAGAATAACCATTACAATTTAATCAGGCTACTAACAATCAGTAATAAATCCAGAAGAATAAAAGCAATTAAGTACTTTTAAGAACAAGCAGCAAAAGCAAAATAAAGTAATACAGTAGGAAGAAACACAAATACAGTAAAAACAGATGAATAAAGTGCATTGTTTTATATAACAATAGAAAAACAAGCAAACTGGTTTAAACAAATTACCCAGTTACCCAGTAAAAAAAGCTCAAAACTGAGCCCTGTTCCAGCAGTCTTCAATCATACAGGTTCTAACTGCACACTCTTGCCACACTGTTGCAGGGGAACCTTCTCCAAAAAAGATGGCCTGGATTAGTGCTCAAGTTATACAAACAAAGCTAGATTCAGGATGTCTGAATCTAGTCCATGGGGTCTATATCATTACCTCAAATGGCAGTATATCAAATATATCTCCGTCGACACATAAATGCTGAACAAATTCAGCAAACCACCAAACCATCGAAACTGACAACATCAAACGTGTTTGCTGTCCAGCAGCATGATTGTGGGGATGAGGAAATATATCCTTTTCCCCATTGTAGTGCGGTCTCGGAGTTGGTATATTTAAGTAGGGGGTGTGGGGGAGGGGGCCTGCAAAAAGTGTGTTAATGTAGTTTTACTTTGTTAGGTTTCACTTACCTGAATGGCGCTTTTGATGACGTGATGCATTCGATGTTTACATTTTCGATGGTTTGGTGGTTCACTGAATTTGTAGTTCGACGTTTATGTGTCGACGGAGTTGTATTCGATATACTGCCCATTCAAGGTTATAATATAGACTCAGTCTATGCTACAGCAAACAAGGCGCACCAATTTCAGAAAGCAACTGTTCAAATAAGCAGGCACAATAAGCCTTTAACCAGAAATTCCCAGCTCAGAAGGGCAGAATGTAGCCTCTCCTCCCACAAGAGTGCAGACCACAAACTGCAGTATGGCCCATGGGGTGATTTGCATACCTACACCGGGAGCTGCTAAGATATGGCATATGCTGGTAGTGCACGTGGAATCGGATCGTACCTGAATCGCTCGGCCCAAGTGCTTTAACCAGAACTAATACACTTTTAGAATAAAAGCCACCGAGCCTTCAATCAGCAATTCCCAACTTAGAAGGGTGTAAGCTACCTGTCCTGCCACAACAGTGCAGACCACAAACCTTCTTAATGTAAAACAACTGGTCTGGGGCCCAAGTGCTTAAACCAAAAGGCTTAGAATAACAGTTACAATTTAATCAGGCTACTAACAAGCAGTCATAAATGCAGCAGAATAAATGCAATTAAGTACTTTTAAGAACAAGCAGCAAAAGGAAAATACAGTAATACAGTAGGAAGAAACAAAAATACAGTAAAAGCAGATGAATAATGTGCAATTTTTTATATAACAATAGAAAACAAGCAAACTGATGTAAACAAATTACCCAATTAACCAGTAAAAAAGCTCAAAACTGAGCCCAAGTGCTTAAACCAAAAGGCTTAGAATAACAGTTACAATTTAATCAGGCTACTACCAAGCAGTAATAAATGGAGCAGAATAAATACAATTGAGTGCTTTAAGAAGATGCAAAAGCAAAATAAAGTGCAATTCTTTTTTTAAAGTACAAGGAGGGGAAGAAGGAGCAGAAAAGAAATTCAGAACAATGCAAGGTTAAGAACCTAAGTGGGTTGGCCTTCTCAAATGTTCTCTCTGTATTAAGTAGAGTAAACACCAGACTGGGAGTGGTGTCCCAGATCAAATATACAGTAGGGGTGGGCAACTGCAAAGCCACCAACTATAACAACACCACAAGAATTGTCACCTTCTTGATGGAGTGCTTGATTTGATAGCCATGCCACTACTGGCAATGTGCTTTTAATGTTAAATTTAATTGCATGGGGATTCTTTCTTTTTTATTTATTTATTTATGCCTTTTATTTTATTATTTACTTATTCATTTTAAAAATATGTGTTTATTATACTAAAACAAACATACCCCGGGATTCATGAAGCTTGCGCCAGGCACAGGTGTAGCGTAGGCAGTATAACGCCAAATATGGCCGCCGAGCGATTCAGGTACGATCCAATTCCACGTGCACTACTGGCGTATGCCAGATCTTAGCAGCTCCCGGCGTAGGTATGCAAATCACCACATGCGCCATACTGCAGCATGCAAATGAAGGTACATAGCGATTCATGAAGTGGCATAGGCGTAGCGTAAGCCTATAGAAATGTAAACCAAAAAAAAAAAAAACGGTTTACATGTTGACAAACAGAACATCGTAGCCACGGAAGCGGACCAGACTCATGTATAACAAAGTTAACATATGCCAATCGCTAAATATACAGCGAATGGCATAAGAAAAGATGCACAACACATACAAAATAACATTTAATGTCATAGCCACAGTAACACATAGGACAACCGTAGGGCATGTGTGCGCAAATGGGAACACAAGGAAAATATATACAAATGTCATAAAATAGCAATGTAACAAAAATCATGATTTCACCATAATAGTCAATGGTATGCATGCTACATCACAACCAAGCTGTAAGGGTTGCTAAGGGCCTGTGACATCGTTCAGCGCGGTAACTATGAATTAGTAGTCAATGCCATGCAAATGAGGCAAGTAATAGTGAATCGCAAACGTCCCACCGGCCTAAGGATGTACAATATGGCGCAGCACTACAACACCGAGGAGTGGTCTGTAGGAATACATGACATCAGCAGTGGGGTGTGCCACTGCAGCTGTAAGCACATTGGAGCAATGCAAATCCAGGCTGCCCATTGCTAAGCAAAGCCGCAGGACAGGGGCATGGATGTAGGTATAGCTTTGCTCAGCTGAGAGCACACATGGTGCCCGAAAGCGCATGT
This sequence comes from Protopterus annectens, assembly GCF_019279795.1. Classification (NCBI taxonomy): domain Eukaryota; kingdom Metazoa; phylum Chordata; order Ceratodontiformes; family Protopteridae; genus Protopterus; species Protopterus annectens. The sequence continues at coordinate 1,071,056,771 of NC_056727.1, forward strand.
GTACGTGGATGAAAACGTGCTCGAATCCCGGTAAGCGGACACACGCACCGCGCACCACAGCCCAAAAAGGAAGTTTAGGGGAAGACAATAAGGAAATGCTACAGTAGGGTAATTGGAGTACAACCAAGCAATTAACACCTATTAACTCACAATGGGCAATTGACACCAGCTAACAAGGCTGCTAGCAGCAACCTGCAGAACTGGATAGGGGAGGTGTCGGATTGCAAAGAAAAAAGAATTGTAACCGCCGAGCAAAGCAAACCTGCAGTAGATTGGCAATAGAACACATTTGGCAAGACAATCCTGGTTTGGGAAAGTACAAAACAAGAAAGCAGGCTGCTGGATGCATGCCAGACAATGGGAGGACAATCGTTAAGAAAAGTGGAGGCAAGGGAAAGAGGTAATCCACGGCAGTTAAATGTAATGTAACACCAAAGGCAGCACAATAGCAGTATCCATGGTAAAACACAAGATACCCTGCAGCTCCTAATGTACATACACACCCTATGACATCATCAGTGTTCAAAGCACAATAGTATAAAGTGTGAAAGCACCTCACACACACTTGTGTATTCCCAAACACTGCACCATCGGTGTAAACAGATGGGGAACTTTTACAATGTACATGTTGGTAGCTGCCATAGCTGTGATTCATCAGCATGTGTTGGAGACTGAAGGTGTTGTGGAGGATGATGCTGACAACCACCTCAGGTCCCGGTGGAGGAGAAGAGTGTTCAGGCCAAGAGTAACCTATCAGGGGCTACATGATCTGGAGATAGTAGAGCATTACAGGGTGGACAGGGACATCATACAGCAAATAGCTGAGCTGTGCCAGCCACGCCTGAGAGCCAGAAACAACAGAGGGGAACCCATCCCAGTGGACACGAAGGTATGTGTAAGCCTGAGAATACTAGCCACAGGTACCTTTCAAAGGCCAACTGGAGATATTATGGGGATCTCACAGGCATCAGCATCCAGGGTACTCCACCAGTTCCTGGATGCCATGTTACCAAATGCCAGTGAGCATATATACTTCCCCCGAACTCAGGAGGAGTTGGTCAGCAATATGCGTCTCTTCCACCATGTGGCACACTACCCGGAGGTACTGGGTGCAATAGACTGCACGCGCATACATATCAAGTCACCACCCGGAAACCATGGTAGGCGCTACATAAACCGCAAGGGATACCACTCCATCAACTGCCAGGTCATGTGCAATGCCCAGGGCATTATCACGGATATGTGTGCTGGCAGCCCTGGAAGCTACCATGACTCCCACATCTGGCATGCCTCACAGCTGTATCAGGTATTTGTCAGGGGGGACATCCCATATGGCCACCTTGTGGGGGATGCTGGCTATGCACTGGAGCCGTGGATGATGACTCCAATCAGAAATGCACACACACCCATGCAAGAACGTCATAATGAGGCACACGCACAAACCAGAATCATCATAGAGCGTGTGCTTGGGATGCTGAAATCATGGTTCCGTTGCTTGGACATATCTGGTGGAGACTTGCAGTACTCTCCAGGCACGTGTGCCCACATCTTCATAGTATGTGCCATGCTACATAATATGATCCTGCGGAAACAGCTGCAGCAGGGACATAATGGTGAAGGCCCTCACAGCCCTCCGCAATTGCCAAGGCCATCACAGGCACAGAGGGATTCAGACCACGAACAACCTGTGCCAGCCCAGTAGGCAGACAGAGGCGTGCCCAATATGCCCACACCTTGGCAAAGAGGGAACGTATAGCACATACACTGACAGTGTAGGCCCCTACAGACTGACACACTTCTCCACCTGCACACACAGTAAAGCGGATGGCACACACACACAACCACCTTCAAATTGTAATGTATAGGTGGCCTACTGTGTGAATCCTACATAGGCTGCCCTCAACTATTGCACACACTACAGCTATTGGAACAAGGAAAGTCAACACCTGAACAGTAAACTAAGCTAACAGCATATGTTAATACTGTATGTATAGGTGCCTAGGTACACTGGTAGGTACATGCCCAATTGTCTGAAGCTATGCAGCAGCCTAGGCAAAATGTGTCTGCTATTGCCACCACATCGGTCAACCAACTGTCCCTCTGTGGAGCAGAGCCAATATCCGGATCCACGTGTGTAACCACTTTTCCCCACCTACTCTGCATGGATTCCCCGGTGTGTTAATGAGGGCCTCCATATAATGTAAGTAGGGATCTAGTGTAAAGCATGGGGAGTACCCATGACAGGTATCCGCCACCCCAGCATTCTCCAGTTATGGTTGTGTCAAGGTGTAGAACATGACAGTGTGTGGCTCACTCTGACATAGATTCCCAATGCTGGAGCACATACATTAAACATCACTTGGGCATACCATGAATTGGTATCATCCATATGTAAACAAACTGAGTTACACATTTGAGTGCAGTATGGAGGAACAGCCGTAGTACAGTCCACATACAAAACACCATCAACACCTGTACAAACAACAGATAAACAAGTGGTAAAGCCACTGACTGTGTCGTGTATGTACCTGGTTCCACATCATGCAAGGTCCGTAATGTAATCCCGATGGCACGAATAATGGATGTTGGATGTAGGTCATTAGAGCACGTGTAAGCACATGTTAGTGGGTTAATGCGGCGGCAAGTGACGGTAACCGTCGTTTAAACAGGACTACACGGATATGCACAAAACAGGTTTAAGCTTATCAGAATTCCGCACAGATCATGGTCAAGGATGTCCAGAACAGGTGAAACCAGCATTATTCAGTCATGTACTAACAGTGCCTGCTCTGAGAGGTAAAACGACCACTGGCAGGAGTAGAACACGCAACCATGTACACACTCACCTACCACCAAGCTACCCGAGATGTACCAATGGCAGGTGTGTATTGTGACAGGTTAGAACACAAAAGTACGGGGTTCAGCAAACAGAATACACCGCCATGTACCCAACGAAAGGTGTGTACACTCTCTCTCCTTCTCCCTGTCTATATATATATATATATATATATATATATATATATATATATATATATATATATATATATATATATATATATATATATATATATATAATAGGTATAGAAAGGGTGATAGAGAGATGTATGTCGATATATACGGAAATACATATATCTGCGAATATAAAGACAGGTTAACGACATGTACACAACCATGGAGGTACAAATGAATAGGATACTGCCAACTACTGAATGCTTTACATACCGACACGCATAATCATGAAGCTGAAAGACCGAAAGATCACAGTACCCGAACAGTATAACCGCGAGTAATATTATCACAATGTCAAGGGACATTTAGTTATCGCCGCCAGTGCTGCGGTACAGGTAAGTACTGTGTATAAGTGTGGTTCCGATTGCTGTAGTGTGTGTAAGTTCGTGTTGAGAGTGCGGTGTGTGTTTCCATGGGACTGTAATGTGTGTGTGTGTGTGTGTGTGTGTGTGTGTGTGTGTGTGTGTGTGTGTGTGTGTGTGTGTGTGTGTTTGAATCATGGGTCTGTTCGTGCAAACTCGGAGGTAGATTATTACAGTAGTTGTGGTCATATCCAGCCTTAAGCATACAGTTACCACCTGTTCCACTTTGAGAGGGACAGTCCCTCTTTGGGCAGGTGTGTCCTGACAACAAATATTAAAAAGAGCAATTGTACCGTGATTGTAGGACATAGTGATGTCCGATATATTAAGTAATAGTTGCATGAAATAGTTATGTCCATCTCTCAAATACTTAAATTGTACAAGAAACATAATAAGCAGTTAAAGTGCTACAATAATAAAAGGTTCAATGTAGGGCAAAAGTAAGTTCTATCCTTTGTACTGATAGTGTTTGTGTCAGCCTCTAAACCCTGATGTTTGCTCAGCAAATGTCCCAATATGGCCAATTGAAAAGGTGGCAACCCAAGACAAAGAGTAGGAGTCACCAACACAACAGCAATGAGTGCAAATACTTGTGACAGAAATACACAAAACAGCTTTCATGTAGCAACAGTTCAGTACATATCGATGTATTTGGGAGGGATTGAAGGATCAACATCACCTGCATGCTATGTAGGAACCAATTAACAACGGTTTAATGACTAAGCCTGCAATAACCATAGTATTAGGCTACTAAATTACAGGTCTTCAATTAGGGAAGGGGCCCCCACACACATATGGAATATGTATAAATGCAGTCCCCACAGACCTTTATCTGCTATGTACACCCACCTGTATCTGCCCCACACCCGAAACAATTGCAATACAGACTGTAATAACATCACAAACATCCACTCACTCAATGACATCTGCAGAAGTGTTAACATACCTTGTGAGAGACACACTTGTAATGGCGCCATGTGAAATCGTTGCTGTTGTACAATGGAACAGACGCCGATGTTACAGGTTTCGTTTGCAATAGTCTCATATCAGACGGTTGAGATAACAGCTACACTCACATGTAGAACTATTTACTCTAGCCGTCACATACAATCCATGGGGGACATGATTTCAAAATATCTGGGTCTCTCCATATAGCTGTTGCAATTCATCACAATACAATACATCCAGACCGTCTCCCTCTAAGATAGGGCAAAAGGACAACGCCCAAGTGGAGTATTCAATTATACACCATTGTTGCCATGTAATTGGCCAATGGAGTAGCTGCACAGCTGATGTGCATGTAATAATATACTCCGGAACACCAATTGGTGGCAGGATACCACATGTTACAGGTATCCATGTATAAAACGATGGCTTGCCATACATTCAAACCGTATGCTCATACCATTGAATCGTTTAAAGAGGAAAGGTGTAACACAGATAGTATTGTATACTCGGACCACTAAGAAGGTATGTAGAACACTCAGTATGTTAGTGTATGTAGTGCTTGTTCTGTATAAATGAAAGTGTACGCAATGCAGACAGTGGGAAAAGGTATTATGTAGTGATGTCTTGTTGAGCATAGTAATGCTTGCAGAAATTGTGTGTACTGCTCTGGGCCACAAGGTAAACACCTCAGACACTACAAGGGATGCTACATAAGGGCTTTAAACATAACAATTCCACTTCAGCTGCTGTTGGTGGTACAGAATGTCCAGCAAGTATGTGCCATAACAGGGGATAGCGTATGTTGATATACAGTAACAGTAGGCATATGTATGGGCGTATAATGAGAATAACATGCCTAAAGTGGTCCCGCTGTGCAATTATGCTTTGCATCATGTGATATGGTTTCAAATATGTGTAAAGTACAGTAATGTAGGTAGATAAGTCAAATATTTTACATAGCATGACTGGTATATTATACAAACATAAGGTATGTGTATTGGACTGTACAATACACATTAACAGGATACATATGTCTTGTAGTCACCAGACAGTGTAACAGCATGATAGCTAATTGAAATGGAAGAGCTACTCAATTATCCATGCACAAAGGACATGTAATAGTGTCATAGATTCACAGTTAGGTACTATGCTGTCTGGCCAAGTCCATTTGTAAGCCCTAATACAGTGTTGTCACTGGCGGCACCTCCCTAGGTTACTGTCCTGTGCCTTTGAACAGCACAGCCATTTGTTTCCTGCACCTGTGTATAGTACAGCCACTGCAGTAATCCCTGGTGTACATGTCTGTCCCCCATCCACCCATCGAGGTACCGCATGAAGAGTGCTAGTGAGGGTCCCTGTCTGATGTACATAGGAATCATATTCCAAAGCATGGTGAGTGTCCGTTTCAGGAATGTATCCCTCCAGCATGTGCTACTCATCATAGCGTTTGGGTACATATCCCAGAGCATGTCGCTCTTAGTGGCCTTTGCTTATGTTGCTTATGTGGAGCATATCCATCAATATTGGTGTGTACATGGGCCTTGTATGTTCAGCAGAGGTCACCTCCGAGTATGCAAATGACTACAGTTGGGGTTCCAGTAGTTGTGCTGCATACGTCATCCTTTCGAGGTGAGTAATACTGTTGGTGTGTTAATGCTGTGGTATTTAAAGCCATTGCTGTCCCATAAGGTACACCCCAAAGGGGGTGTTGTACCCCTGAATGTGTTTCATAAGTCAGGAGTATAGAGGTACAATGGCAGGCTTTGTTCCAGCTACAAACCAGTACAGGTTACGGTGGCCATGTAGAAGGATATCCACGCCCTCTTGGCAATAGGTTATCAAAGGAGTGGATGCTATCTATGTGTGTAGTACGATCCCTTATAATGTCTCATGTATGTAGGGGACCACCACCTATGTGATAGTCACAGGGTGATTGTTGTAATCCAAAGGGTATGTCTATGCACCATCTGCCATGCTGCTTGAGGCCATGTTACCGACAGCAGGTATCCGTCACAGTGATATCCATATGGAGGGTGTGTATATTAGCTGGTGAATCAATCATGGCCCCTAGTTTGCAGTCGTCTGGAAACCTATTCAGGGAAAGTCTTTCTGTGCTGGACTGTACCTCAGGGAAGTACATAATGAACATGAGGGTCCCTATGACTGAGGACTGGGGTATGCCAATTGTAAGTGATGTACAGTAGGAACTGTGGTATGCTATGCTCACTGTATGTGTCCTGTCCATGAGCCACTGTGCATAACATCCTAGGATGTATGGGTCTCTGTGCAGATGGATGTGTATAGTGACAATACCAGAATGGTGAACGGTGTTGAAAGCCAATGAGAGGACAAGGTAGGCTGTGTGGACTCCCATACCATCATCTACGACCTTGGTAACTGTCTCGCAGGACTCCACCAGGTTTAGGAGCCATGTTGTGGACCTAACAAATCCAACCTGGGTGGTATCAAAGGTGTAGAGGCCAACAATGTCTCTTGTGAAGGACTTCCATGATGATGTTCTCAATAGCCTAGCAGAACAGTCTAGTCAGGTGTATAGGGCAATAGTTCCTCTGGTCCATTGTGGCGCCACCTCTGTGGAGTGTGATAACTGTTGCTGTGCGCCAGTCAGGGTCCACAATGCCTGATACAAGTCTACTAGTGAATCTGGTGCCCAAGTGGGGATCCATGTCATTCTGAGGTTTGTGTAAAACGCAGCCTGGGATGTAGGATGGTCACATGGAGTGTGTGTTCCAGGCTTTAGAGAACAGGTCTGAATGGCGTAGTTGTGACCACAGGGACTCTGCATTGATCCTGTATAGATGTGGGCCCATTAGGGTGTGAGAGGGGTGTAAAGTTAGCTGCCAGGTTGTTGCCAATATCAGTCAGTTCTGTAATGTGTCTGCCTAACCGTTGTATGTCAGAGTAGATGTAGGTATTGCCATCGAGAGTAGTGACATACCTCCATAATGCTTAGTGATAGTCCTTTGAATGTTTCGCAGTAATGTTGACATAGCTAGTGTTGTAGGAAGTAAGAAGGGATCCCAGAATCCAACTGAGGCTGACTAGGATGCTACCCCACCCCTGGGAGTGTACCCTACTTTGCAACTGTCTCCTCCTGTCGTGCAGTATGTCCATGGCAGTGGACCCCCAGAGGGGCATCCGTTATGTGGTGGGTACTGTCATGGCTCTGTGTGGGATAGCATGATCCATGCAGTTGTGTAAGTGCTAATGAAGTGCAGTTGGGAATGTTTCTGCGTTTGTAACTATATTGTCCATCTGCACGGGTGTCATGGCGTTTACTACTCCTGTCATACAAAGCGTGAAGTTGGCTCTGTAGAAATATTGTACTGTGTTTTCTGTGAAGGGTGTGATGCCGTGATGTGGATAACAAGGGTGATTAGCATACATTCGGAACTGACCAACGAGGGGATACCCCAGGTGTGTTACACCAGTCACACATGTTGATAATGTCCAGGTCAACGATATTGTTGGCCTTGGTGGTGTTGTGTATATGTTGACCCAGCCGAATGGAGTTTATCAACCCACAATGGTGTTGGCCTAATGTGTCGGTACATGAGTAGGTATCACAGTTAGGTGTGTGGTAGTGTCAGTGTTACATCAGTAGTTCCTGTGTGAACCCTACTTTCCAGTACACCAAGAAATGAGGGATGTTAACCATGGGGTATGTTGTGGAATCCGTAACAAGCTACAATTTGTACAGCAGTTCTGGCCACAGTTAGTTGCACTTGGATTGCCTCTGATGCATCATGCTAACCCACCAGCATGGAGGTGTGTACATCCCTGTGACATATGGACACACCTCTGCCGTGGGTGTTGTGGTCCTGGTTACATGACTGAAAGGTGTGGTCTGTGTAATAGCCTGTCAGTGCAGGGGTATTCTCCAGAGTCTAGAAGCAGGTCACGGTCACTGCAGAGACATCAAAGTGGTCCATTATAAGGAGTGCCTCGGATGAGTGCGTTTGAGATGGAGATGTCAAGCATTGAGTAACAATACCCTCAGGTTTTGCTTGCTTGTACTTGTTCAGGTGGTGAATATGTGTCTGAAATGTGTTTAAAACAGGCAGTATAGGAGCAGCAAGAGCCTGAGATGTTACCCATAATCCCAGGGCCGACAGGTGCAGGCCATCTGTGGCAAAGCATTGAGGTTTGTCGACCATGTCAGTCAAAGCAGATAGATACTGGATACCCTTGGAATGACACCAGATGCATAGGCAACTGTTGACGTGAATAATTCCGTTGTTCCACTGTGTCATCAGTCTGGACTAATGCAGAATGCTTCTCAGGGCTAGGGCGATACCTGCCTGGGCTACAAGATCGGAGAGCTATTGCATGTCCCTGTACATGTAGTCCAGGAAGTTACATCTCAGGGCATTCACACTAACATGGAGAATGACAGCCATATTGTACCTGTTGAGGAGTGACCTGAGTGCATAGGTCACATTGTGGATCCTGTTACCCGACAGCCAGATGTCAGTGACTGTCACCTTGTGTGACCTGCTGAGTGGGACTTCAGTGTGACCGCCTACAGAGTCACCTATGTCTAGTGTGTTGTGTATGTTATAACACCCTATTGGCTGTAGTTGACGGGCGCACATGAGTCTGTGGCCTATAAGCAATTGGTTTTGTGTTTGGTGATGGGGGTTGCCTCTGTTGCCTACATAGAGTAGTATGGTGAGGCTCTGCAAATGTTGTACTCTTACTATGTGTGGCCTGTGGTGGTGGAGATCTACTGAGACTATGTGATGAGTGGTGTGTGCTGCAAATGTTTAACATCCCCACATGATTGTCAGGGTAAGTCTGTGTTGGAGATAGCATTACCTCCAGCATGGCTACATATGTGCATCTCCCACAGGCTGTAGTGTCGTATGTTAGGAGGTGAGCATTGACTGTGTACATGAGCCGATTGCTATATTGCCACATGTTGCCCATGGTCATCATATAGACAGGCAATAACACTGGTAATTGACATTTGGACATGCCTGTCTAGTCAACCAGTACTCACAAGATATGTGAGGTAAGTGTGTACAACAGCTGTTGTACTGCAAGCATGCTGGAAATGTAAGGACAAACAGTGTTTACCCATAGGAAATGAGTAGGTTTGAGTGATAAAGTAATTAGTAGCTCATGAAGTGTGTACATGTTCTGAAAAAGTGCTGAGCATGCATAAGCAATACAGATAGGGTGTCGGGTAATTTCAACTCACTGCCCCCCCAATAGGTACACAATCACATATCCATAAACACGACAGAGCCCCTGAAACCATAACTATGATGGTACAAGGTACACTCTGGCTGCATGTGACCTGTCCAAATCCCTGGTCATAGAATACACATATGGCAAAACAGTTGGCTCGACACATACACTGCCATGTAAAACATAGGTTTATGGCAGTCTGTGAAAATACGAAATGGATCACACTAACAGTTATCACAACCCACAAAGTGGAGACACCACTCATAATGGGAGGCACAGCACTATCACCCTGCTGAGTATGGTCTGAAAGCCTATGAACCTTAATCAACGTAGATGTTGTTAGCAGTACAGATGTAGATGACAGTACTGATGTATACACACCGCAAAGCATACCTGTGACAGGTCAGAGGACATCATCACACATACTGTGTTCCACCTACACTCACTATACTAAATGTACCATCGTATGTCACAGGAGTGTTCTAGCAGTGGCCTGTTCACAGAAGCAACACTACAAAAGGTGTCTGAGTGACATAGGTTCATAGGTTCATACTAGGCTATCTGCCCTGGGGCATTTATAAGCCTAGCCCGGTTGTGTTTGGCTTACACCACCCCTTGATTTGAGTATGCTGTGCCCTTTTTAAAGTTTAGTTTACTGTGCCTCTGTCTAATAGTGACACGGAAGTAATCCTCGGGACAAACCTATGATCCCCCATCCACTCATCAAAATTCTTCTTGAAGAGAGTCAGTGAGGTGCTCTGCCTAACATGAATTGGAATTCTATTCCAGAGCGAAGGGAGCCTCTGGGTTATGAATCTGTCCCTCCAGCATGTTCTATTTATTTCTGTGCTGAGGTTCAAGTCCCTCGAGCGCGTGGCTCTAAGGGATTTCGATTTACTGAGGTGGAGCATGTCCATTAATTCTGGGTTGGACATAGCTTTATATGTCAGGCATAGATCGCCTCGAAGTAGGCGGTATGCAACTGAGTAGAGCTGGAGTTTTTTTAACCGAGCAGCATATGGCATCTGTAGTCCCTTGATCCTCCTGGTGAGGTGCTTTTGGGGTCTTTCTAATTGCTGCAGGTGTCGGGTAAGGTACATCCCAAAGGGGGCATTGTATTCTATGATGGGCCTGATGAGGGATGAATAAAGGGGCACGATTACCTCTCTTGATCTAGATGTGAATCCTTTCATGATGAGGTGGGCTATGTAGAAGGTCTTTCTAACCACTTTGGCAATGTGGCTGTCAAAGGTGAGATTGCTATCAACTTGGGTCCCCAGATCCCTAATTACTTTCTCTGTACTTAATGGGTTACCACCTATGTGGTAATTTGTGGGCACATTGTTTTTGCCAAAGGGTATGACTATACCATGACCATGGCTCTGGCACCAGTTATCCGTCTCTGCGAGACCTTTTTGAAGGATGTTTGTGTCAGCTGGAGAGTCGATTATGGCGCCCAGTTTGCAGTCATCTGTGAACTTGGTGAGCCATAGTCCTCCCACGTTGGCCTGTACCTCAGAAAAGTAAATACCGACCAAGAGAGGTCCCAGGACAGAACCTTGTGGAATGCCACTTGTGACTGGTTTCGAGTCTGACATGGCTCCAGCAACTCTGACTCTGTGGGTTCTGTCTTTGAGCCAGTTTGTGACCCATCTTGTGACATAGGGGTTTATATTTAGGTTGGATATGTTATCTATGATGCCCGAGTGGGGTATTTGCGAGGTCCAGATAGGCTGTGTGGACTACCTTCCCTTCATCTATGGTCTTGGTGACTGTTTCGAAGAAGTCGACCAGGTTCAAAAGGCAGGATCTGCCCTTGACGAAGCCAAATTGGGTAGGATCTAGTGTCTGTAGGTCCCCAATGTCTTTGTTTATGAGTTCCATGATGATCCTCTCCATAGCCTTGCAGACTAGGCTAGTCAGGCTTATGGGGCGATAGTTTCCAGGGTCCGTAGAGGCACCACCTTTGTGGAGTGGGACCACTGTTGCTATACGCCATTCTTTGGGCACATATCCTGTAGTGAGGCTGAGATTGTACAGCAGTTTTACTTGAGGGATTAGTTCTTCCTGGAGTTCATGTAGGACGCAACCCGGGACGCCATCTGGTCCCATGGAAGCAGTGTTTTTGCTTTGAGAGGGCAGCCTTCACCTGAGCATCAGAGATGTTTGGGAGGCTGCACTCTGCCGGGATAGATACTTGCTCTTTGGGGGGAGTTTGCACTGAACCTGTCTGCCAGGATATTGGTGATGTCTGTGGGTTCAGTGTATTTTTGTCATTTAGAATCAACTCAGAACAAGTCTGGGAGTTGCATCCCAGGTTCAACATAACTGAAAAAGCCTTATGATTGTCTTTAGTGTCCTGTGCAATTTTTCTCTCAAAGCTGGCCTTGGAGGATTTTATGAAGGATCGTAATTTTTTGCTAGTACTGATCAGAGCTGCCTTCCCTTTAGGGATTTTGCTCTATCATGTAGTAGCTTCCTCCTTCTGTTGTACAGTTTATTTATGGCTGGGGTCCACCAGACTGGACGCCTGCCTTTGGATGATTGGGTCTTGATTTTGTTTGGGATAGCATGATCCATGCATTCCTGGATATGTCTGTAGAATGCTATATAGGATTCTGCAGTTTGGGCAGAGTTTCCACTGGCCCTGGGGCCTTAAAGGATTCCACTTCGGTTTTGAGAAGTGTGAAGTTCACTTTAGAGAAGTTTTTCACTGTGGTTTTCTGGGCTGGAGGTGGGGTCGGGATGTGGATATCCAGTGAAATTAATTTATGGTCTGATCTTACCAATGAGGGATATACTTCTGGTATGGAGCATAGAGTCCCCATGTTGGTAATGATCAGGTCTAGTATGTTTTCCCCTCTTGTGGGAGTGGTGACTAGTTGTTCCATAGCATTTGAGTTTATAAATTCCAGGAACCTTTGGGCTAAGGTGCTGGGGCTTGAGTAATGCTCCCAGTCTATGTTTGGGTAGTTGAAGTCACCCAATATAATGGTGTTTGGAGAGATCTTCATGTTCTCCAATGTTTTCAGGAAAGCCGAGTGGGATTCTGGACTTTAAGAGGGTGGTCTGTAGGATGCTATAAACTGAAAAGCAGTCTTGCCCACTGTCAGTTGCACATGGATAGTCTCCTATACTTCGTGCAATGCCACTAACCTGGAAGTGTGGATATCCTTGATAAACATGGAAACTCCCCCTCCTTTTGTGGTTCGGTCTGGGTTTTGGGGCCGAAAAGCATGATATGAGGTATAACCTGGTAGTACTTGTGCATAGCACACCAGTGGCAGCTACAGTAAACAGGGTTAATGTGTTGTGCTCCCCTGTCATTGTAGCCCATACCACACAGACAAATGGGTGGCATCTGCATATGTGAGAATGTGAATGGCCATGATCTAAGAGCAATAGCTGACTCAGTGTTGTGGATAACATACAGCATGGGCTTTGTGGGTGAGGTGCGTGACATATGTGCACAACCTGAAGCAGCTTATTGCATTGTCACCGCTATGTTAATAACCGTGTACCCATTAACTACCACCTCGGCAGTGGTCAACATTATGGACACTGTGTGTAAGGGATAGTGCTGTGTAGTTTACCTCCCTGAGCCAGTGACATCACCAGGGCGATTAGGTAGTCATAAGAGGCAACCTAAGTCATGACAGGGTGCCATCCATGAGCATGGAGATCATTGGACAGCCATACTCAGCACTCACGTGACCAATATCGGATCACATATCACCTTTAAGGGGTATTGGCCATGCTGGGATGGGCATCACCAGCCTTCACAATCCTCATCTCCACTATGCAGCATGATGCCTACCCTGCATAAAGACATGTGCAACACTGTGATATTGGACATGCTACACGTACATATCCTGATCTGAAAGGCATATGTCATGGACAGCCACTGTCCTAGTACAAGGGTTGCCACATGCCGGACAGATCCCTGTGCCATACATGTGACATACTCCTGCCATACCATGCAACCCTGTCCAGCAAAGCTGTACATGTCATCTCTGTCATACATGGTGCGATGACCACATGGTAGATGTATCAGTGACTGTCTGGATCAGTAATGTGGCACTGATTCACCCGTCGCCAGGAACATAGCTGTTGGATACAGCTAGAAAGCCTGACATACTATGGCCATACATGGCCCAGGGCACACAGGATACTACATGATCTTGGCCGTACATGCTATAGTTGATAACCATCTCTGCGAATACCATCCGGATAGCCACTGTCCCATGTGTATCACATGTGCAACAGCGGCGATACGTGGCAGGATGTTGAACTGTTGTACAGTGCCGTGTAGATGTATATGGCAAAACACATGCTTGTAAAGGTTTCCATGCGCATGTCTGCATTGTCACTGCCCATGTCCATGAAGGCAGTGTATGTGATGATATGTGACATATACACAGCATCAACGTCAACAGCATTCATGTGCACACATCCAGGCATGTGCTGATAGGTAGGAACACCAATACAGGCAAACAGACATGGCCACATCACGACAGCATTCACATGGAGTATGAGCAATGTAATGAGGTGACATACGTATATGGTGATAATATCCAGTACCCATTGGGTGTTATATGTGTGTGAAACAAACATGTCAGTCATGTGAGTGTCATGAAGATTTGCAAAGACAACTGTTCATAAGTACTAAATGTAATACACATGAATGTGCATCTGTGTCTCTGTGCATCTCTGAGATGCTGTGACCTGTCTCCATCATTATGTCTTACAGATAATGCCTCGATCACGACTGCCGGCATATAGCCGCATGGAGGATGATGCACTCATACCATACCTCCATGATAACTATGAGGAACTGTTCAGCCATTTGCCACATCATGGCAAGCAGCGTGATGACCTGTGGCAGGAACTTTGCAGGAGGGTCAATGATGTGGGTGGCTATAACCGCACCTATCAGCAGGTGCGCAGATATTGCACAGATCTGATTTAACATGCTAAACAGCATGCCAATGCAATCACCAGGGAAAAAGGTAGATCAGGTGGTGGGCCACAAACCCAGCCCCCACTCACACCTACTGAGGAGCTACTGGTCAGCCTAGGGACCCCATCAGAACAGCATCCACAAACTCTAGCTGTCATCGTGGAGGTGGGTGTCTCCCAACCACAGAGTCTGGAGTTGTCTAGTAAGTCACTACTGCAAATAGAAATATTATATCCCATTTAGTCGCATGTGTCACTGTACACGATGTAATGTAACATCATATGCAAGGTTTGTTTACACACATGCCACATACTATAGTATGCTACCCTGTGTATGCACACATGTGCATACTCCATAGTATATGCTATTGTACTGGCGAATGTGTTAACATGCAAATTGCACCCTGTAGCTGTCATACAGTCATGGATAATGATCTAACCACTGTGTCATCCCTATACAGGTACCTCTGGCATGCTGCAGAGACAGCAGTTCATTGCAGGTGAGACAGTTATCAGTGTCAGGCATGTGAATGGACAGATCTATTTGCCATGTGGCCAGTTAACACATGTACACATAATGTATGGTCCAGTCACGATATACAGGTCACAGCATTCATCAATCACACTGGCTACCCATGTGCAATATCTAAAAACAAAATGAAACAACAACATGACCTCACAGTAACTCTCATTGATAGATGTGTGGACAGCTGTCCATACAATGGTGGAGGTGTTGTTCAATGTATGAATATGTACTATACATCGAAAGAAAAATTGCACAAGATGCTAAAGATAATCACAAGGCTTTCTTTAGTTATGTCAGAAGTCTGGATGGAAACCCCCAGATATGCTCTGAGTTAGTGCAAAATGACAAAAAATACACTGAACCCACAGACATTGCCAACATCCTGGCAGACAGGTTCAGTGCAAACTTCTCCCCCCCCCCCAAATGAGCAAATGACTATCCCAACAGAGTGTAGCCTCCCTGACATCACAGATGCACAGGTGAGAGCTGCCCTCTCCAAAGCAAAAAACACAGCATCAGTGGGACTGGACGGTGTCCCAGGCTGTGTTTTACATGAGCTCCAAGAAGAACTGAACCCTCACTTAAAATCACTGTTCAGTCTCAGCCTTACAACAGGATATGTACTCAAAGAATGGCGTACAGCAACAGTGGTCCCACTCCATAAAGGTGGTGCCACAACGGACCCCGGAAACTATCGCCCTATAAGCCTAACTAGCCTGGTCTACAAAGCTATGGAGCATATCATCATGGAACTCATAAGCAAAGAAATTGGGAACCTCCAAACACTGGATCCTACCCAATTCAGCTTTGTTAAGGGCAGATCTTGCCTCTTGAACCTGGTCAATTTCTTTGAAACAGTCACCAAGGCCATAGACGAAGGGAAGGTAGTCCACACAGCCTACCTTGATCTTACAAAAGCCTTTGACACAACACCCCACTCGGGCATCATAAATAAGCTCACCAGCTTAAATATCAACCCCTATGTCACAAGATGGGTTGCAAACTGGCTTAGGGATAGAACCCACATGGTCAGAATTGCAGGTGCCATGTCAGACTCTAAACCAGTTACAAGTGGCGTCCCACAAGGCTCAGTCCTGGGACCTCTCTTGTTCGGTATATATTTCTCTGAGGTACAGGTTAACACAGGAGGACTATGGCTGACAAAGTTTGCAGATGACTGCAAACTGGGGGCCATAATCGACTTCGCCGCTGACACAAGCATCCTCCAAAAGGTTTCACAGAGATGGATAACTGGTGCCAGAGCCATGGCCTAAAGCTAAATGCCAAAAGTGCATAGTCATCCCTTTGGGAAAAACAAAGTACCCACAAATTACCACATAGGTGGTAATCCATTAATGGAAGAAGTAATTAGGGATTTGGGGACCCAAGTAGATTGTAATCTCTCCTTTGACAATCACATTGCCAAAGTGGTTAGAAAGACATTCTATATAGCCCACCTTATCACAAAGGGGTTCACATCTAGATCAAGAGAGGTCATTGTGCCCCTCTACTCATCACTTATCAGGCCCATAATTGAATACAATGCCCCATTTGGGATGTACCTTACCCGACACCTGCTACAACTAGAAAGACCCCAAAAGTACCTCACCAAGAGGATCAAGGGACTCAAACAGATGCCCTACACAGTTAGGCTAAAGAAACTCCAGCTCTACTCAGTTGCTTACTGCCTACTCAGAGGTGATCTGTGCCTGACGTATAAAGCCATTTCCAACCCAGAATTAATGGACATGCTCCACCTCAAGAAATCTAAATCCATCAGAACTACACGCTCCAGTGACTTAAACCTCAGCACAGAAATAAATAGAACATGCTGGAGGGACAGATTCATATCCCAGAGGCTCCCCTCACTCTGGAGCAAAATCCCAATCCATGTCAGACAGAGCCCCTCAATGACCCTCTTCAAGAAGAATCTTGACGTTTGGATAGGAGATCGTAAATTTACCCCTGGGATCTCTTCTGTGTCACGGCTAGACAGAGGCATGGTAAACTAACCTTAAATGGGCTATCTTCTGTGACCTACTACACAGGCACAGTCAACTCATCTAAGAAGGGTGGCGAAAGCCAAACATACTCTGGCTAGGCTTGTAAATGCCCTAGGGCAGATAGCCTAGTATCAACCTATGAACCTATGAACAACACATGTGGGGTACGCAAACAGTACTACACAGTGAGCTGGGATATGGGCAGCCCACATAATCCACCATTGTGGAATGTGCCCCTGCAATGAGTGCAGACATTGTGATGTGCCAGCTGACATGTCCCAGACATGTAGTGGTCCGGCTACAACATTGTCACACTATCCAATAAAACATACTTCACATACCAAACATACAACTCTTTGTCTGTATAACCCTGTGGACACTGGAGTATCTGACATCTATGGGTGTATGTCATATGGGACAACACAGACAGGTGACATAGACGGCCATCACAGACATCTGGCCAACACATGTTCACACATGGCCATGGAGGATGGCCAGAGACATGTAGTAACACACAGTAGATGTGATGTGTATGTGTGTACACCCTGTTGCACATTGTCTACACACGGTCCATCTATAGCCTTTGTTGAATGGTTATATAGTAGATGTGGAACACTGGACATCCTAACAGCCTGTGCACAGCTTGTGGAGGTGTCACTTAATTTGACCATATACGATGTGTTGCACATCATGACTGTGTCACAGCATGAAAGCTGTCACCTGTACAGCTTCCACATACATACATAGACACCACCTAGATGCCGTACATTTCCCTTGCTGCTGTTGGACATCACTGTCAGCCGTGCACCTCATGTGTGTGTGGTACATACATGTCATGTGGAACATGGTGTATTGTGCAGTCTGCCATGTGTGGACATGGTTGACAGGCAGCTAAGACATGTTAGCAGTTGTGCAGGGCTGTCATCAGTATGTTGTCTGGTGACCTGTCATACATGACACAGCATGCAATCCACAGTATGTATGTATTGTGTATGCACGCAGTCATGGCTATGCACTGTATGTGTATTCCACACTGTATAGCAATAGAGACGCCTCAGGATTCCATGCAATGGCACTGTGTCTGTACTTCACACTGTATAGCAATATAGAAGCCTCATACCACCCTCAATGGTCATACACATCTGCTAAAAGTGCATTCGATCTGTAGGGCATACAGTCAACACTGCAATGTGACACCATTACACCGCTGTACATGTGTCAGGACACCATTGTGTCAAACATGTATGCATGTCACTGCACACATCAGCAGATTACATGCCATACTACATGTTAATGTCAAGAACATATGCCTCACATCAGCCATGTGTACTGTTAAACTGTGCTGGTCCACATGGTGTATGCATGCTTACTACCATGATTATGTGAAATGCATGGCTTCTGCTATGACACATGCTTGCTGTTGTGTGCAACCCAGGGATGTAATCTAACTAACACTGTTAATGTCTGAGATGCATGCCGTCTGCTGTATCACATGCATGCTGCATGCCTTCTGTCATATCACATGCATGGTTGTCTGTGTGTGTCTGTGCATGTGTGTCTGTGCATGTGTGTGTCTGTGCGTGTGTGTGTCTGTGCATGTGTGTGTGTCTGTGTGCGTGTGTGTCTATGTGTGTGTCTGTGCATCTCCATTGTAATGTAGAGTCTTTGTTTGCCTTCACAGGTGATGTAGGTGCGTTGCCCTCCTGCGGTCCATCTGATGTTAGTGTCCCCACAGACTCTAGCAGTGATGAACATATGCTTGAGGTACAGGCAGGGTTGTCGGGTTGAATCTGTGCCTGTGGTTGCCATCCCACCTATATCCCCCTCTTCCCCACACACAGTTCTCATGCCAACACATACCCCATCACCAGTGGCCATAGAGGAAAGACAGTTACCGTGTGTCAGCTCGGAACAGGAACATGTGGTGGCCACGGAAGGTGTGTTGTCACACCATGATGTCAGTGAACTGACTGCAGATGCGCCACACAGGCATATGGCCAGTGCTGCTCATAGGAGGACCCCTGGCCAACATGCACCTGCATGACAGAGCGCAGCAGCTGGTGTCACCAGACACATGTTTCAGACTGTAATGGTGGTACAGGCACGTGATGAATGGCTGAACAGAGAAGGGCAGAGGCTTTAGAGGGCTGCTATCCATTCTTTGAAAGAAAACATCCAGGCATTGGCAAATAATCAACAGCAGATTGCTGACTTTTGGACAGGCGATTGGATGACATGGTTGTAATCCTTGACCATGGCATGGCAATCCGTGAACGTGAGCTGTCTGTGCTGGAACATCTGGTAGGAGTGAGGCGTAGGCCACGTGGACGTAGGCCAGCTACACTACCTGGTGCAGGTCTACGCGAACGAGCCACCTCACATGCCCGCTCCCATAGTGCAAGTAGCAGCAGCAGTGCAGCTGGTGCTGCGCTGTCCACACCAGGACACATTAGGCAATGTGGACATGGCCTTGGATGGTCCCAGCAGGGACACAGTTCCAGTGGACATGTGTCATCAGACAGTACCCATTCTGTATCTCTGTCTGGTAGTGCCCGTGCAACCACTGGCAGGCACAGGTCACATGGCTGTGGACGGACACAGTGAGCTGTACAACCTGGTCTGTACAATCTGGAGCTGTCAACAATACCCTTGTGTAGGCCGGATACATGGCAGAACTGTATGCACACATACACACACACACCAGAAACATCTGTAGGGCACCGACACCCTCATGCATAATAACCACACATGCCCAAGTAGATCACAAGCCCTAACCCACACACATGATGTCATCCACTGGTGCAGCCTAGGCCCCTGGCAAACATTATCACCCTGTGCATATGATGATGCCTGTGCTGCATCCCTGCCATCCACACCATCGGTGCAGGGACATGCTCATATGGTCTGATGCACAGGGTGAACAGATTAGTGAGATAGTTGCATATTACAGTTGTTGTGTACTGTTGGCACGCAGCAGACATTCCATGTAGTACAGGATTAGACTGCATTGTTTTATGTTCACAGTATGTGTCTTGCTAACAGTCAGAGCATGTTGGTAATGATGCCCTGCTTCCCTCCTAAAGGTCTCATTGCATGTGCCAGTACGTGACAGTGTTTGCGGTTGGAATGCATTGTTTTATGTTCACAGTATGTGTCTTGGTAACAACAGTAACAGCATGTTGGTAAGGATGCCCTGCTTCCCTCCTTAAGGTCTAAATGCATGTGCCATTAAGCACCAGTGTTTCCAGTTACAGATGTGTACATGTGGAGTACTCACAGGCATGGATGGCAATACCAGCATGCTACATGTAGCCTCTACCCACTGTTAGTAAGGCTGACATTCCATACATCTCTACACACCTACCGATCCAGGAGCATGTGAGCTGTGTACTAGGCTACGGTGGCTAGAGATGGGACATCCATACCAGGTGACTTCACAGGTACAGCTACATGGTGCGGGGGCTTTACACAGCGGTCTAGCTGATGTCAAGGGTGGGGGCCAGTTGACAGCATGGGGACTCACTGTGTTGCAGTAAAACACTGTCGCATTACAGTATGTGAACACACACAGACATAGACACACACAGTAACACGCCCACACTCACAGGGTCAACGACACTGTAACACACACTGGATAGTGTTGAGGTGAGGAACCCTGCCTCTGTGCTAATCACCATTACAGTACGGTGCACCCACATGACTCGACACAGAGAATGAACATGTACAGGTAGTCAGTAATGCGTAAGACTGACAGCATCAACAGGGTAGTAGATTGCATCACCTTGAGGGGTCGGGGCCCTATCAGTTCTCAATGGCAGCATACATCCTCACTCCATGCACCAGACAGCCATACATACATACACATACACACACTGGAGTCCACACGTCATGCACATACAGATAGCTGATGTGTGTGATACACACACCACCCCTGCCTATGTCTTGCTGTCTACACTGCAGTATGTACAGATCTCTGCAACAGTGTACAGGGGTGGGTAACAATTGGGATGTATTCCCCACCATACGTGGCATATATGGTCACACAGGCAAACACACATGGCAGTACTGTGAAACAAACACCTGCTATCTTCTGATACATCTGACAGATATGCAGCAGGATTGCCCGCATTACAATGTGTACCGACGCTACCTTTGGCAAGTGTGCTGCTATATGAACACGGGAGGGCTTAAGTGTTACAGATGTCAACTGCTTTACAGTCAGTGACACCCTGACCGCTTTGTAGGTTGTATATGTACACCTTCAATTACCGGAAACATAGCCTACTGTTTGCACATGGTTTGGTAGGACGGCGTGTGACACACCTGTGAGTTGTCTCCAGCAAACATCCACCTGCAGAGGTGGCCCACCACTTTATGTACACACATCCATCCATACCTGATGTACATCTTACTGTTATGTCAGTATTTCACCATATACAGGTGTCAATGATGGGACTGCATTGCAACTGCACGTTGTAGTCAGACACAGATAAACTGCAAACATCAGCTACTGCTCATGCATTGCAGCTGAATGCACACCACTACATGTACATGTGTATAGGTCCTACATTCCTGTCATGTAGCCGTGTTTGTATGCATTGCAATTGGCGAACATGTGGCATACATGACACATGGACTGTTGTATGCTATGATAGTTGTCACGGGTAACCAGTACAGAGGGAATGTTAACTCAGTCAACATTGCTACCTTATGTACTGTTAGCATTAAACAGCCATGGACCTACCTTCCATGTGCATGCGTGTAATCACTGTAGCCACGTGTCTGCATGAAGGACAGCATTAGCTATGCTATGTACATATGTGTTTTGTGTGTGTGTGTGTGTGTGTGTGTGTGTGTGTGTGTGTGTATGTGGGGCATGTACATATCCACGGTGGTTACATGTATGCCGCATCCAAACATGGGTGTGTTGCCTGGTGTACAGCAACAGTTATCTGTTACAGCTGTATAAGACTCAGGGCCCCTGTTATGTGTACAGCTGACCTGGTTATGATTAGTGGTATCACCGCATTGCATAACACATGATGGAACCCTGTCAGTACATGGGTAGTCTGCACAGTTGCTGTACAGCTAGGTACAGTACACTGGTCATGAGTAACATGGTGTTGTACTAATGTATCGATGTGTGTTACTGGTCCAAGGATATGGTGATGTGTAAGGGCTACATACTACAGTGCAGCATTTACCACTGTGATCTGCACCTGATACATCTGTGATGGCTTTTGAGAGTGTACTGGTCAGTACATGTGAGTGGCCTTCATATACGTGGGGACACTAACACTTGGAGTGGTCTGTAACGGTCTTATGGCACACATGTCTGTATCTGAGGTATACTGTGGTAGTGCTATTGTGCACGACTGAGCCTTATGCCGGATGTTCCTCACTGCACAGATGTCAGTATTCCCCATTGTTGGAGCTATATTGGCAGCTATGATTACAAACGCTACACATCTAGCACTATTTGGCATACACATACAATGCAGTTGTCCTGTAGGTGTCAGGGTGTTTACCTGGTCTCAGGTTCTTCGTCTATGTATGGTACTACATGTGCGAAGTACCCACTCCTGCCAGGACAACGCCATGGGTGGTATTAATGTGCCAGGTTTGGATTGGTACAGCTAAGGTGATGGACAGCAGCAGATGTTGTGTACATGACCGGTGTCAGACATATGTTGTACAGCGTTCATGCTAACAATGATGACTGTCGACACACTGTGCCCTTCCCTGTTTAGAATCTGTGTGCGTACAAGACAGCCCCTCGCTATTAAGTGTGTGAGCATGCCCAGTACGCCGTTTTGTAGATGGACACATAGTAGCATATGTCTATCTGGAGTGCACTGTGTGGGTGAGCATGCCCAATGACACCATGTGTCAGTTGTGTGCCCCTGTGTATGGCCATGGCCATTGTTATCCTGTACAGCGATAGTGGTCATCCAAGCATCAGATGGCCATACCCCACTTCAGGATGGATTCCTAAATTTAACACAGTAGTTCACAGGTATGTACACCATAACTGCCAGCATCCATGTCGATGTCTGCATTCCTAGACGGTCATATTGACTGTCTTGAAAGGTGTACTGTCTGTGGTGCATCTTGTATCTATGTAGTGTTGTACTACTGCTCTGTAGATAGCCAGTTGTCCTGCTCACACCACTACCATGTGTTCATCTCCGTCTGCCTTGGGACACTATTATGCTTTTAGACTGATTACACTCCATACATTCCCTATCAGTGTCTTTGCCTTTGCTGATGATGTCACCCACCTGGAAGTATGCCTCTGAGAGTGGTGTGATCCAGTAATCTTGGTAGTGCGTTCTGTAACTGCATAAAGCTGCAGTGTGATAAGGTAGTCAGTTCTATGCTCTAATCCCAGCCCTGCTGCGTGTGTGTTTCCAGCTGCCTGGGGACAGAATAATGTTTTTAGATGGCTCACTCTCCGTACACTCCCTATCGGCATCTTTGCCTTTACTGATGATTTCACCCACCTAGAAGTCTGCCTCTGGGAATGCTGTGATCCAGTAAACTCGGTAGTGCATTCTGTAACTGCGTAATGCTGTAGTGTGATAAGGTAATCAGGTAGTAAGTTCTATATTCTAATCCCAGCCCTGCCGTGTGTGTTTCCAGCTGCCTGGGGACAGAATAATGTTTTTAGACAGCTCACTCTCCGTACACTCCCTATCGGCATCTTTGCCTTTACTGATGATGTCACCCACCTAGAAATCTGCCTCTGGGAGTGCTCTGATCCAGTAATCTCGGTAGCGCGTTCTGTAACTGCGTAATACTGTAGTGTGATAAAGTCGTCAGTTCTATGTTCTAATCCCAGCCCTGCCATGTGTGTGTGTTTCCAGCTGCCTGGGGACAGAATAATGTTTTTAGACAGCTCACTCTCTGTACACTCCCTATCGGCGTCTTTGCCTTTACTGATGATGTCACCCACCTAGAAGTCTGGCTCTGGGAGCATTGTGATCCAGTAATCTCGGTAGTGCGTTCTGTAACTGTGTAATGCTATAGTGTGATAAGGTAGTCAGTTCTATGTTCTAATCCCAGCCCTGCCGTGTGTGTGTTACCAGCTGCCTGGGGACAGAATAATGTTTTTAGACAGCTCACTCTCCGTACACTCCCTATCGGCGTCTTTGCCTTTACTGATGATGTCACCCACCTAGAAGTCTGCCTCTGGGAGTGTTGTGATCCATTAATCTCGCTAGTGCGTTCTGTAACTGCGTAATGCTGTAGTGTGATAAGGTAGTCAGTTCTATATTCTAATCCCAACCCTGCTGTGTGTGTGTTAAATAAATAAATAAATAACTCCCAAACGCTAAAGGTGGTCTGTCACAAAAACAGTCAATATTGGCAGAAAAAAGACAAAAAATCCACCCAAGGATGGCCAATCAATGAAAGCCACAAGTGTTCCAATTAAAATGTAGTCCTTTAATACAAATAAAACTTTGACTTGAAAATAAAATAAAAAAGCTCAAAACTGTCCCTTGAAGATATCCGATAAGCACTTTCGACTGTTGTCGTCCTCAGATCATATAAAGACACTAGGGACTTCCATTTCCTTTTATATATGAAATTCTGTACTGTTTAACCAATCACCATTGATGAAAACTTGGCAGCATCCAATCCTATTTTGTTATCTCAAGATTAATTTGTATATAATCAACTCTATGCTTCTGTCTCCCGCCTTTATTGAATCTGTAAATTAGATGTTCCAGTCCTTCATTTTGACTGGATGTATATTGTGTTATTGATGATAATGTGAGCAAAGTGAGTATTACTCTTCCATTTTCCTTTAATTCTCAAGACCAATAACAGGTGGCGCTGTTCTAAATAATGTAGTAGCCAAAGTAAATGGAAGCATTCATAAACACTCCAAATATTAAATCTTCGAAGAGATTTGTGAATATAACTTTCTATTCATTACAATGCTATGCAGGTATGATGGATCTTTACCTGCATAATCAAAATAATGCCACTTGAAATTATGGAATTACAATAAGTATCCTTCAACTAAATTGTATCACATTTCGAAAAATACAACCAATGCCTGCTTCAGATGTTATCTCTAAAATACCAAAGTCTTGCCAAAAACAGGAAAGCGTGTGGATAGAACAGCAACGCTAACTGTTCACTTTCCAATCTCTTTCAAGCAAAGGCAACATCCAATCCTATCTTGTTATCTCAAGATTAATTTGCATGTAATCAACTCTATGCTTCTGTTTCCCACCTTTATTGAGTATGTAAATTAGATGTTCCAGTCCTTCATTTTGATTGAATGTATGTTGTGTTATTGATGGTAATGTGAGCAAAGTGAGTATTACTCTTCCATTTTCCTTTAATTCTCAAGACCAATAACAGGTGGCGCTGTTCTAAATGATGTAGTATCCATAAGTAAATAGAAGCATTTATAAACACTCCAAGTATTAAATCTTCGAAGAAATTTGTGAATATAACTTTCTATTCATTACAATGCATGCAGGTATGATGGATCTTTACCTGCATAATCAAAATAATGCCACTTAAAATTATGGAATTACAATAAGTATCCTTCAACTAAATTATATCACATTTTGAAAAATACAACCAATGCCTGCTTCAGATGTTATCTCTAAAATACCAAGGTCTTGCTAAAAACAGGAAAGCGTGTGGATAGAACAACGCTAACTGTTCACTTTCAATCTCAAGCAAATGAGGGAAATTACTTCCCTTTTTTCATAAATATTTTAGTTCTTTCAACTGACAACAGAGACTTTGGGCCAGATTCAGGAAGCCTCCGTGTAAGAGTT